>NC_066583.1:195528259-195828259 GCF_024323335.1 Lathyrus oleraceus
GTAAGGGAGATTGCAAACTTGTTCAAACACGTCACGGATAAGTTGAATTGGGTGCTTATTCACTTCGGAGCTGAGAATACCATTTGCGTATTTGAGGTTGGTGTTTAACAACCTCACTAAGTAGGGAAATATTTCTTGAGATACTTCAAACACAAAGTTCCTCAAACCGACTACCGTGAAAGCTTCAACAAAATTGCACTATTTGAAGAGTTTCTCATCCATGTAGCGAGACTCAAAGATATCTTTATCGATATAATAATGGTTGAAATTGTTTCGTGCTCTTGATTGAAAAACATTTCGGAGTGGTAGAAAGGTGAGGCTCTGGTGGTTCGTACTCTTTCGAGTGCCATTTGGTGATGATGATGAAGAGATGAAAGGTGATTTTCTCTAACAACACTAAGATAATGCACACAAAGAAAGGTAAGACGAGATAAGAAAGAGATAAGAGAATATACCTTTTTTATAGCCCCTACCTAATCGATTAGAACCCCCATATGATCAATTAGGTCATTCAATGCATGTAGGTGGAAGTTGGGAACCATCCATTACACTGATTTTCAATGTCCTAATCGATTTTCTCATCATCACCATAATCGATTATTTGGTGCGCCTGATTTGGTGATTTTAGTTTTAAAAATATAGGGGCTCCAAAATACTTTTTTTTGTGTGTGTGTGTGATTTAACCAAAATGCTTATGAAAAGGACCTTGTGTCTTTATAATACACTGATCACTCAGATGGACACGATTAAGCGATCTTTCACAATTGCTCTCTTCCATACTCTGAAGCTTTAAGTTCCTTGTCGTATATACGAATCATATAAGTATTTCCACTTGAATCTTATATCAGATGAGGCTTTACATATCTTCAAGTTAGTCACCATCATTAGAGAGTAGTAAAGATATCACTGGTGATCATAAACCATAATTCGAAAGGATAGCTTGAACCTCCACCTTGTGCATCTTTAACCATTTGTATTAACTTTAGTAGTCGCTTGACTTTTATAGTTATTATCATTGAAGCCACTTCAAGTGTTGTTATTGTTTTTGGTGTTGTCGTCATCAAAACCATCAAGGCTAAGCAATTACTTCTTTAAGCCTTTGCTATCCATTGATTTCATCATCTTGGATCACTTTCTTGATTATACGTTCAAGCACAACTCTTGGATCCTTCTTCTCGTAATATTTCTCCATTACGGGGGATTCACAACCGTTTATATGTTGATTCTTTTTTGATTTCATTAGTACATAATTTAGTCTTTTTTCTCTTTCACTAACCTTAGTAAGATGCTTCACTTCTCGACTCCGTGCATGTAACATTACTGTAGTCATTGTCTTTTAGGGGCTAGTCATTGTCCTTTCAAATCAACATCAATTTATTTTTATGTATCCATATCCGAGCTTTTATTTCGTGTATAATATCTCTAATATCTCCTGGCCATTTAACAACATTAGGATAAAACTTCTACCTCTATCGACTTGCTATTACAGTAGAAAATTATGATGTCTAGAAACTCCATTTTATGAATTGGAATTGCAATTTAGGTGATCTGGTTCATTCTACGATGACTCTGGTGGGGTCTGGCTCCTGATTATCACCATGATATGGGATCTTGATACCATGCCTGGATATGTGATCTTTTTAATTATTTATGAATGTTAAGATATACAATGGAACTTATCTTATTGAAATATGCTTCATGATGTTCGAAATAGTAGAAGCACGTTGCTACTTCTAGATTTCTTATCTTTACGTGTCTTAGCTTTTTTGGATGCCATTGATGAATAACATTGAAGCTACACTCTTGATGTGGACGAAGATTTCTTCCATATGAAATAAAGGTCTAACCAAGTGAATTATAAAATCAAAATAACAAACAAAGAACAAAATATGGACTGGTCATGAATTTTCATCTCCTATCACACAATAACATAATGGATTAGTTAAGAGAAAGAATAGGACCATGCAAGAGTCAGCTAGAGTTATGTTGCATGCCAAGAACCTAACTTATTATTTTTGGGCGGAAGTAATGAACACAACTTATCACGTTCACAATCATGTGACCAAAAGATATGGAACCAAAGTAACTTAGTATGAGCTATGGAAAGGGAGAAAACCTACAATAAAATATTTTCATGTATCTGGTAGTAAGTGTTATATCTTGGCTGATCGTGAGCAAAGAATAAAGATGGATCCCAAGAGTGATGAAGGAATTTTCCTAGGATATTCCATCAACAACAAAGCTTACAAAGTATATAACAAGCATACCAAAGACAATTTTGGAATCAATAAATGTTGTCATTGATTGTACTCCTGAAGTTAAGAAAGAAGTTAAAGATGAAGATGATGTTACTCCTCAATGGACTTATGTACTACCCAAAGTGTCTAACATTGATTCTGAAAGCAAATATTCTGAAAATCCTCAAATCAACAGGGACCATTAATCAGAGTTCAAAAAGATTATCACGTTGATAGTGTCATAGGAAATCTGAATGAAGGAGTTATCACCAAATTTAGAGAGATGATTGCCAACTCAAGTTTTATTTCAAAGATTGAACCTAAGAACATCAAGGAAGTGTTGACTGATAAATTATGGATCTATGTTATGCAAGAAGAACTATGCCAGTTCAAAAGGAACAAAGTATGGTAATTAGTTCCTAGACCTGAAGATATGAATGTCATTGGTAACAAATGTATTTTCAAGAACAAATCTTATGAAATTGGTAATGTGGCTAGGAACAAGGTACGCTTATTTGCTCAAGACTACACTCAAATAGAAGGTGTAGATTTTGATGAGACATTTGCTCCAGTTGCTAGACTTGAGTCCATTAATTTATTACTTAGAATTTCCTACATGATGAAATTCAGATTGTATCAAATGGATATTAAAAGTGCTTTTATGAATGGGTATCTTAATGAAGAAGTCTAAGTCCAAAAAATGTGTATAAGATGAAGAAAGCTCTCTATGGATTAACAATGGATATAATAGACGAGTAATAGACAAAACTCTATTTGTGAATAATGATGGAGGAAATCTCATGATAGCCCATATTTATGTTGATGACATAGTCTTTGGTGAAATGTCAGATGAGTTGGTGGAACATTTTGTTCAGCAAATGCAGTTTGAGTTTGAGATGTGTCTGGTAGGAGAATTCACTTACTTTCTTAGTCTTCAAGTAAAGAAAATGGAAGATAATATTTTGTATCTCAAATCAAGTATGCAAAGAGTGTAGTGAAGAAAGTTGGTCTTGACAAGGCTATCCATAAAAGAACTCCAACTGCAACTCATGTGAAGTTATCAAAATATGAAAATAAAGTTGATGTAGATCAAAGTCTCTACAAACACTACGCCAAAAACTGGAATAGACAGCGCACTTTAGAGGGCGCTTTATTACAAAAGCGCACTCTAAAGTGAAGAGAAAAAATAAGGAGCGAACAACTGGAATAGACAACGCACTTTAGAGGGCGCTTTTGTAACAAAGCGCCCTCTAAAGTGAAGCGAAAAAATAATGAGGAAATGGAGGGACACCAATAGAGGGCGCGTTTATGAAAGCGCCCTCTAAGGGTACCCTTAGAGGGCGCTTTTAAAAAAGCGCTCTCTAAGTCCATGTACATTTCCAGTTTATAAGGCGCTTTTGGAAAGCCTCAGAGAGCGCTTTTAGAAGCGCCCTCTTAGGCCCCCTTTAGAGGGCGCTTTTTTTACACAAGCGCCCTCTAAGGTCCCCTTTAGTAAACATTAAAATTATAACATATACTGCATGTCTCTTTATTTTCCCTCGCTATATGCTATTTCGTCTACGTAACTGGGTTTTCTCTCTACTGCGATTACTCTCTACTGCGATTACTCTCGTCCTCCGTTCGTTCTCCCTCCCTCACCGTTGTCGTCGCCGTCGCCTTTTTCTACTGCTGCGTTCACGTTCACTGAGTTATCTGCGTCCACCGTCGATGTTCACTTTCTTCTCCATCGTTACCGTCACCTTGAAGGTATTTCTCTCAATAGTTTGTATTTTCAGGTGTTTGATTAGGGCATTTTCTAAACTGAGTTTTACATTTTGTGCATTATGTTGATTAATGTTGTTTAGGGCAAACGAGCACTATATGGTGTTCATGAGCACCTTGTTGAAAATCATTTTTTGTTATTTTTTTGTGTATGGTTTTGATCACTGAATGTTGTATGTTGTATGGTTATGTAAGGTTTTTTTATTTCTGATTGAAAACTGATGTCATTTGGAGTGTGTTTGAGCTTGTGCTTGGAAGTTTGATGATTATGGATGCAAGTTTGTTCATGTTCCAAATACCATAAGTTTGCATTGGTCTTTTGTATGCAGTAGGTGTGTGTGAGTTTGTATTCAATAATGATGAAAAAAAGAGAGAGTTTAGATTGTTGTAACATGAGAGAAATGGAAGGTATATGAATGTGTTTTTTGTGTAGCTTCACGAATATGGTCATTGTTTTACTTGGGTCTTATTGAATCATTTCTATATTACAGATAAAATGGCTAGTAACCAAGACGATACCCATGACGCGAGTGGATCACGTAACAATGTTGAAAATGAAATCAAACGAGGATTGACTGTTATGAAGTCAATCATTCGTGCAAGAGACAAGGGTGAAAAATTCGAAGTACATTGGAGTGCTGAAGACCAACTAATTGAGCCTAACGGTTCAATGTTGGCAAGTTACATTGGTTTCCTTGTTCGACAACATATTCCGATTACATGTGATAATTGGAGAAGTCCGGAATTGAAGGTTGGCAAAGAAAAAATATGGTCCGAGATACAGGTACTTACCATATATTGTTATATGTTTTTTTTGTTGACTATTTGTTGACCATATATTGTTATAATATTACTTATAATAACACACTCCATGTGTATGTTTTTTTAGAGATCCTTTCACATCGATGAAAGCCGGCAAAAATATTGTATTCAATTGGCCGGAAAAAGACTCCGAGGATTTCGATCCTTTTTGTCCAACAAATTTCTCAAGGATGAGGAAGGAAAATTTGTTGAAGCAGAACGACCAATGAAGTATGCGGAGATTATTTCAGCCGAAGAATGGGATAACTTTGTCGCCAAACGAAGAAACGAAAAATTCCATGTAATGTCTATTAATTATGGTATTATACAATTGTTAAGTTACTTGGTTCTGATATGCCTTAAACTTTTTTATCCAGGAAGTAAGCGACAAAAATCGGAAAAGGGCATCAAAACCCGCGTATCCGTACAAAAAAGGGCGTACGGGATATGCACGGTTACAACAAAGAATTGTGAGTATATTCAAATGCTATGAGCTTATACATTGTCACAATATGTTATAATTGATGATCTTATAATCTGATTCAATGTGTAGCTAGCCGAGGAGAAAAGTGACGCAACATCTCTTCCGGAGCACGTATTGTGGAAGGCTGCTCGGGTTGGGAAGGATGGGGCTGTCGTTGAAGCGGTTCAAAATGTTTATGACGAATGTGTAAGTATATATAACATTATTTCTTTAATTATATCGAAAATTTTGTTAGACATATAATTCATTTTTAATCTTCTCTAATAATATTTCAGGAGACTTTATCCCAAACCTTACCTTCAACCGAGGTCCAGGATTGCAGGAGCCTACTTAGTCGAGTACTAAATGTTCCTGAGTATTCCGGTCGTGTGAGGGGTAAGGGTTTTGGTGTGACTCCGTCGTCATTTTATAAAAAACCAAAAACAAAAAATCCTACCAACAAAGAGGTGATGGAGACCTTGGCGGAGTTAAGGGCACAAGTACTCGAACTGCAAAAGGAGAATGCAAGGTATAGAGAGGAAAGACGTGGTTCCGAGGCAAAAGATACTAGTGACCGAGCTAGTATCAATTGTCAACCGAAATTTCCCGAGGTAATTATATATGTTATTATGAAATTAAAATAGCACTTTTTTACTTGACACATATACACGTTAACAATAACATATTTATTATTGGTTTAGGGCATTACACCTTGTCAGCTGTATCTATCGTCACCAACTTATCGCATAGTTGGCAAGGGAAAAGTGCACAACACTTCGGGTGAATTACTTCACCATAATCCCCTCCCGGTGGGATATATGAAAGTTTCGGTTGACCTTGTATTAGATACGGACGCGCTTCTACCATTACCTGGCGTTGTTTCAGAGACAACGTTGATGCGAGATGCAGTCGGATCCTTTGTTGGATGGCCGTCAGATCTAATTTTCCCAGATGCCGAGGTATATATGTTCTAAATGATTATGAATATTTAGTATATATTCACATTTCAATTCAGCTACAATTATGATATTTAATCAATCCTTATTACATGGTAATGTTAGACTCCTACAAGACCCACACATAAAGCTGGTAAAGGGATTTCAAGACGCATCGAGTCGGTTGCATCTCAAAAAGAGGTACAAATATATATACCCATTGAATTATATACGCAACGATTCTGTTGCATCACAAAAAGTCATGATTTAATTTATATGAATTTTTAGGTTCCCGGTCGAATGTTGAAAAAGGCTGGTAAGGATATTCCAACGAAGTCCGGGACAAAAACAAATCCTAAATCTCAAAAAGAGGTACAAATATATATACCCATTGAATTATATACACAATGATTCTGTTGCATCACAAAAAGTCATGATTTAATTTATATGAATTTTTAGATTCCCGGTCGAATGTTGAAAAAAGCTGGTAAGGATATTCCAACGAAGTCCGGGACAAAAACAAATCCTAAATCACAAAAAGAGGTACACATATATATACCCATTGAATTATATACACAACGATTCTGTTGCATCATAAAAAGTCATGATTTAATTTATATTTTTAGGTTCCCGGTAAAATGTTGGACAAAGCTAGTAAGGAAATTCCAACGACGTCCGGGACAAAATCTCAAATTATGATGCGTCTTGAGAAAATGGTGGAAGAGTAAGATATTATGCACGACGCCATCCGTAGTGTAGATATGGATGAAGGTGTTTTCGGAATTGCTCATTCCGAATTAATTGCAAAGGAGGACATGCAACAACTTTTTGAACACGAAGAATTGGGCATCGCTGTCATTCATACATACATATGGTACTTCGATCAATCTATTATTTACTTAGTTGAACAATTTATTTACACATTTCAATGAGTAGTCTAATGTTTATTATGTTTCCATTTAAGGTAATATGTATGACACATTGATGCGGGGAACTGAATTGTGTAACCGATTCAATTTTATTGCTGCTTCCCGTATCAACACAACGTTTATAACGAAAAATCCAACATCCGTAATGAATGAACTAGTCGATAGATTCATGGTGGCCGGCGATAATACTACACCCAATTTGTATTTTTTACCGTTTAATTCTGGCAACGGGTTAGATTTTCTTTCTAATAATTTCATTCTAATCTATGTATATCTTTTACGTAGAAAATTTTCATGCATCTAAATTTTTGTTTTATTTTACAGTGGTCACTGGGTGTTGGTTGCTATGGATCTTTCGAGACTAATGGTGTATTATCTCGATTCGTTACCGAGTGATTAGAGTAAATATCCGAGTATGAAGAAGACGGTTGACGCGTAAGTGAAATTCCCCTAAATATTCGTGTGTATTTGTATATTTAATTATGTCTGTCAGATTGATCTCAATATACGTTTTTATTTTGTTAGGGCAATACTAAAATTTAGATCGAAAAAGAATTATCGTAATAGGAAGGACATTACCTGGGTCAGAGTTCAGGTATATATTAAGTTTCTTATTTTTGCTTATAATAGTGTTTGTAAGAAATTAAGTATATATATATATATATATATATATATATATATATATATATATATATATATATATATATATATATATTATATATATATATTGTTTGTTTTTCTGTGTAGTGTCATCAGCAAAACAATTCGATCGATTGCGGATTTTTTGTATTGAGATTTATGAGAGATATCATTGCGTTGAATCGTATAGACATTCCAAAATGGTATGGAATAATAACTTAGGGTTTATTTTAATATTATCGGATATTTCATCTAATTTGTTACTAAATCATGAATATGTTTTATTCTCTTAATTGTAGTACTTTGACGAATACAAATCTTACTCAAGAGCTCATTTGGATGAAATGAAGGATGAATTGTGTCAATTCATTATTGATCATAGAATCATATAGGTTGTAGTTGTTGTACATATATGTATGGAATGTTGTTGTACATGCATGAATATCAATATATTAATGTTGTATATATGGAGGATTAATGTTGTATATAAATGGATTCATGTTGTATATATCAATGGATTAATGGTGTATAACATTGGATTAAAGGATGAAATCAATATGAATTTTACACTTTTGCAGCATGCGAACAGGTTCCCAATTAAATACCCACTGTTTTTCAAACAAATTTTTTTAAAATAACTAATACTTTAGAGGGCGCTTTCTGTAGGAAGCGCCCTCTAAACACTTTGCATTGACAACTTTAGAGGGCGCTTTGTCCAGAAAGCGCCCTCTAAGGTGGCCCTTTATGGACCACTCCAGAGGGCGCTTTTTTCTGAAAGCGCACTATAATGTGGCCCTTAAAGGGCCACTTTAGAGAGCGCTTTCTCCAGGAAAACAAAGCGCTGTCTTTACCTATGCCAGCGCCACTTTAGAGGGCGCTTACAAGCGTTGTTATAGGTCAAAATAAGCGCCCTCTTTTCCCTTATTTGGCGTAGTGAAAGTATGATAGGAAGTCTGTTATATCTCACATCAAGCATAACTGACATCACTTTTGTTGTAGGAGTATGTGCAAGATACCAATCTAAACCCAAGGCTAGTCATCTCACTTAAGTGAAGAGAATCATGAAGTACATAAATAAACCTGTGACTATGGTATTCTGTATTCTCATGATACCAATCCAATATTGGCAGGGTATTGTGATGCCAATTGGGTTGGGAGTGTTGATGAAAGAAAGAGTACATCTGATTGATGCTTCTTTCCTGGCAATAATTTAATCTCATGGTTCAGCAAGAAGCATGATTGTGTCTCATTATCTACAACAAAAGTTGAGTACATTACTGCAGGGAGTAGTTGCACTCAATTGCTCTAGATGAAACATATGTTAAAGAAGTACAATATCGAATAAGATGTCATGACATTATTTTGTGACAACTTGAGTGCTATTAATATTTCAAAGAATCATGTCCAACACAGTAGAACCTAGCACATTGACATTTCTCATCTTTTCATCAGGGCTCTAGTGGAAGATAAAATTGTAAACCTTGAGCATATAGCAACTGAAATATAGTTAGCTGACATATTCACCAAAGCTTTGGATGGTGCTCAGTTTGAAAAACTAACGGGTGCTCTTGGTATTTGTATATTTGAGAATTTGTAGCAATCAATGCATGGGAGGCGTGCACGAATAAAAATAATCTCTCTCTCTCTCTCTCTCTCTCTCTCTCTTAAGATCATTGTTGCGTGTGAAAAATGATGCTTATTCCCATTTCAATTTTCCTTGTAATTGATCCTTGGTTACAAGTAAGAACAATGTACGTATATCATTCTCTTGCTCTCAGAATCCTGTTCATTCTCTTTCGTCTCAAACTCTTCAATTTCTTGCAAATATGAGTCAAAACTCTAAAGAATCTAGGACTACGGAATCTGAGACAAATGCTCATGGAGTCAAGAAGGCAACAACAAGGAAATCTAGGATTCCTGAGTCAAATCGGGCTTAACTGGAGAAGATTGTTACAAATGTTGGACCATCTGTTGGAACATATGTGACTTGGAAAATGTTTGTGATAAAGATGAAGTCCTTGAAGAGGAAGCCTGCTCAAACAAGTGATTTTGACTCAAATGTTGATAAAGACTAAGTCAATTTTCTAGCCTAAGGTGGAAGGTTTGGGTAGTGAAGTCGGAGGTCTTGTTTGCTTTCAGTTATTTTAGTTTCATTATGTTCCTTTGGACCCTTGTATAAGGGAATATTATTCTCTTTTATTTTCTAATATATAATTTCTCTTTATCTTTGAAATTGGTTATGCTATGACAATAATTCTCAGTTCTGACCTTGGCATGTTTGTTTTCTCTGGTTTATCTAGTTTTTATATTTTCAACCATTTCCAAATTATGGTAAAAATGGGGAGAATTGGTAATGGTGTATGCATGCATGTTTGCTCGTGTAGAATGATGTGAGCTCATGTTTTGATGCTTTGTAGCAACCACCTTGAATGTTATACTTTGTTGATATGATAAGCTCTAATTTGTATGATTGTGTGCACATGTCACAAGGTGTGCAGTGTCTTGTCTGAGTTGTTGATTTGTTGTGTTATGGATATGTTTGTGCTCTCACCTGTATAATATATGAGATTGTCTTGATCTAATTTGATTATATACAACAACCAACAACCACCTTGCATGTTTTCTATTTGTGTTACTTCTGCTGCTATATGTTCTATTATGGTATGCTACTTGTGTGCTCAGTTTTAGAAGTTTTTCTCATGCAGATCTTGTAAAAATTATAAGAGTTGTTTTAGCCAAAATTTCTCAAAGGGGGAGATTGTTGTTCCTTTTAATTGAATGCATTAGGTAAAACAACTTGAGTAGTATAAGATATATTTTTTTGGTGTAGATCCAATATGTGAGACAAAATGTTCCGGCATGTGTTTAATATATGTCCCGAGTCTGGAAGACAGATTCAGTGAATTATTCTGAGAAATTTTTTGGTTGATTCAAAGAAGATTAGTTGTTGTATCTTTTAGAAATATGTTATTTAATAAGATTTACTAAAATATTTAATAAGATCAAAGTCAATTCGATGAAGATTTAAATTGAATAAAGATCAAATTAAATCAAATCTTTTTATGGATGTCTTTATAGCAAATAAAATATGCATTAGAACTAATTATGTATCTAATATAATTCCCATTGGAGAAAATCCTAGAAGATGGTTTTCTATATAAAGAGATTTTTCCCTATCTTTAAAGTCATGCGTGTATTGAAGATCTAAGTGCTAGGGTTTGTTTCTTTGAGTCCATGTATTATTATTGTAAACCTCTAAAGAAGCCTAAACTGAATATTTAAGGCATAAAGGTCGATTGTTAGTTGAGTTGTAATTCAACAATATTATAATCTTTTGAAATCGTTGATCATTATGATAGTGATTGAGAGAAAGTGAGAATGATTCTCATATTTAGGGGGAGTCCTAAATAGAAAGACACGAGTAGTATTAGTAAATAGGAATTGAAAAAGGTTGTTCATCTAAAACTAATTGTAGTAATACTATTGAGAGTGAATTTCCTTTCTTGGGTTGGAAGCCCCCAAATGTAGGTGATGTTGCACTGACTGAGTTACCAATTCTCTTGTGTTATTTATTGCTTTGTGCTTTTGATTCCTTAGAATCTGTCAATCTGGTTTAAATTGTTGGTACATATTATCCCAGACATCGTGTCTAATTAATGAGGCTCACACTTTATTCCTTAAAATCTGCCCCCCGAACAAAATTTCAAGAATTAATGAGGATCACACTTTATTGAGGTCAAGACGATAGTTTAAATAATTTTTAGTTGACAAATTTGCTATGACGGAGTCAAAGAGACTATCATATATTCAGAATAATAAGAAAAAACTAAGAGTTGATCAATATTGTAGATTAAATGAAACAGAACAAGCTGAAAACTATGAAGGATCAAACAAAGGTAAAAGAGTGGTGCTACCTTCAAGTTATGTCAAAAGTCTAGGTACATAAATCAACTCTATTTTGATGGAATGGTAATATGTAGCCATATTGGATTCCTAAACCTTTTTATCACATTAACTTGCAATCCAAACTGGCCTGAAATTCAAAGATCATTTTCCAAAATTAACTTGCAGCCACAAGATCACCATGATATCATTTAAAGAGTCTTCAAAATAAAGTTTAATGAGTTGTTAATAGATTTAACAAAGAAACATATGTTAGGGAATGTACTTGCATGTAAGTCATTATCTTTCTTAAATAAAATTACTTATTTATGTAACGTATCATAACACTTTATTATATTTTATTAATATTTGATTAATTTAATTTCAACATGTAAATGATTGAGTTTCAGAAGTTGGGGTTACCACATGCACGTATTATGATATTCTTACAACCATCCAGCAAGTATCCAACACCAGATGATATAAACAAAATCATTTGGTCAAAACCCTTAAGATCCATAGTTCATGCGGTTTAGCAAACATGCCTTCGCCTTGCATGAAAAATGGCAAGTGCTCAAAGTACTATCCGAGGAAGTTCCAGTCTATAACCATTGTTGGTCAAGATGGATATCATGTATATAAAAGAGGACAAAATGGTAATACAATGATGAAAAATCATGTCATTCTCGATAATAGACATGTCATCCCTTATAATCCAAAGTCGTTGATAAAATATCAAGCACACATCAGTACTAAGTGGTGTATTCAAAGTACATAAGTTAAGTACTTATTCAAGTACATTAACAAAGGATATGATCGCATTACAACAACTATAGTCCCAACAGATTCTAACAATATTTCTGGAGACAAAAATATTGATGAAATCAAACAATATCTTGATTGTAGATATGTGTCCCCAAGTAAAGCATGTTGAGGGATTTTTTCATTTCCAATTCATGGTAGAACTTTGACTGTTGAAATATTGTTTTCCATCTTGAAGGTGACAATTCTATTTACCTTATTGATTATGAGAACATAAGCCAAGTACTTGAGAAACCAAATGTGAGAGAATAAATTTTACTTCATGGATGCAAGCAAACAAGACATATTCAAAGACAAAAAAATTGACATATTCTCAGTTTGTTTCAAAGTTTGTCTACGTAAAAAGACAACGATGTTAGAAACCGTGTAAAAAAGGCTACACAATTGACAGACTAATTTGGATTCCTCCAAGTATAGGTGAATTATATTACTTGAGGATGATGCTAACAGTTGTCAGAGGACCAACTTGATAAAAGGATATCAAAATTGTGGCTGGAAAGGTACAATTTAGTTTCAGGGATGCATGTTTCAAAAGGAGAATTTCTTAAAGATGATAGTAAATATGTAGCAACTATAAAATAGCCAAAGGATTGGGATTTGGTTCATTTCTTGAGAAAGTTATTTGTGACTATATTTATGTCAAGTACCATCAATAGACCTTGTGAAGTATGGGAAAGAACTTGGATTTGACTATGTGATGACATCCTATATGATCAAAGAAATATGTCAAGTAACAAAGGTATTTGAGTATTATATTTTTGAAATCATATTATTTTAAATGATCATATGTATTTTAGTATTATAATATAAATTTTTGTTACTATGTTTTGAGATAATAATAAATAACTTAAAACACATGCAAATTCTATCACAAATTACTTATTACATTGTCAACAACAATTCCAAAGAGCTTGATTCCAAAATCTTCTACTCCTTCCAATATGATTTTGATGATGCTGATATCAACTAATACCTTTTATTCTATTGATTAGTATATCGTTGTTTCATTTTTTTTGATCTTCATGATATAAAACAACAGACAAATCAGAGTGAGGAAGTACTTTGTTTCCTGCATTGTTGTACCTTCTGTTTTATTTGGTGTATATGACTAAGATTATATTTTGAGACTGTGAATATGTATGTTCGAAACCATTCTTCAATAACCTATTCATTATCAATTTCAATGTTTTGAACATTATTCATACATTTACTTAGAATATATCATGAGAAAAAGTCATTATAGATTTAAAAAAACCAATATTGAGTGAATATTAAATGTATTTATGATCGTTATATGACTTTCACAGACTTGCAATTGGTTGAGGAAGAGATACGAAATTCGACACTTATCAAAATTGAGAAATTGTTGCAAGCAAATTGAAAAAGTTTGAAGAAAATTTTCGGTATTCCTTATCCAAAGTCATATGTCATAAGGCTCATAGGCAACCAACTCGTTTATGAAAAATGTGATTACAATGTTGATCCTAAATGACAAATATACTATGATTTATTTTGTTCACTTACATGTTATTAAGTGAGAATGTGTTATTTTTAATGATGATCCTTACATTTCAATTTATAGATGAGCAATGTGCAACTTTTGATAAAATCATGCAAGTTGTGAACAATCAATGAAGAGTGATAATTTTTTCATGGTTATGGAGGTACTGAAAAAACTTTCATGCGGAGAACTCTATCAAGTGCATTGCGTTTTCAAAAAAGTTATACTTATTGTTGCTTTGAGTGTGATAACTTTGTTATTATTTCCAGGTGGGAAGACATCACACTCAAAGTTCAAAATTCTTGTGCCAACACTTGAAAACTCTACTTGCAATATTGAAAAAAATAGTGAACATTCAAGTTATTGGTACAAACATAGTTGATAATATGGATGAAGCACATATGGCTCATAAAAACTGCCTTGAGGCTTTAGATAAAACACTTAAAGATATCATGAACTCTCAAGGTAATGAGAATACAATATTTGGTGGCAAAGTAATAGGTTTTAGAGGAGATTTTAGACAAATTCTTTCTATTGTTTCAAGAGGAAGTTGTTATGATATAGTCTATGCTTCAATTAGCTCATCTTATGTATGAGATTATTGTCAGGTTCTTACTCTAACAAAAAATATGAGGCTTCAACAAGGCTCATGGAATACAAATTCTTCAGAACTAAATGAATTTTCAAAATGAATTTTAAATTGGGGATTGTAAGATTTGTGAACCAAATGATGGTTTGGTAGATATAGAAATAACTCAAGAGCTCTTAATTTCAAGATTTGAGGATCCTATTGATTCAATTGTTGAGAGCACATATTCCAAACTTGTAGAAAATTAGAAAATGAAGAGTTCTTACAATGAAGAGCTATTCTTGCTTCAACTATTGATGTTGCGGACAAAATCAATGATTATGTATTAGACTTTATTTCAGGTATAAAATGTAAACTTATGTATATAAATATTATTTAATCACGGTTTATTACTAATGTTTTAATTTTATACTATATTGAAAGAGAAAAAAAAGAATATCTAAGTTCAGATTCAATTGATGAGACGAAAGTTAATTATAGTCAAGCTTATGAAATTTTAACTCTATAAATTTTGAGTTCTTTAAGAATATCACGTCTACCAAATCACAAGATTAAATTGAAAGTTGACACTCCCATTATGCTATCGATGAATTTGGACCAAGCTGAAAGGTTATGTTATGAAACAAGATGAATTGTGACAAGATTAGAAAATCACATCAATGATGCCAAAATTATGTCTTGAAATCAATTTCTCATCATTGTCTCATACGCAATGACAATCAAATAAATCTTAAGGACAATTACTTGATAGTGTATGATTATATTTGCCTACTCCAGTTTTCAATCCTAGTCAATTATATGTAGCAACTTTAAGAGTTAAGAGCAAAAATGGTTTGAAAATTTTAATTCACAACAAAAACAAAGAATTATTTTCGATTACTATCAATGTTATGTACAAAGAGGTCTTCCAATATTATAATAGTAGGTAAATGATTTATCTCTTTCTTTGATTCTAAGATTTCAATCTCATTATTTTAAAATTTTCTTTTACTACCCTTTTATGGCACTTGAAGGTAGAGAACCGATGGTATGGTTTTTTCACTTCAACATTTTTTTAAATATTCAATCACTAAGCATGATGTATTTGATCTTTAAAAAGTTGTTTATTGTCAATAGTTCATTTTTTATAGCTTTTGAGAGATCAAGTATTCCTCTTATGCTTTTAGAGATAGAGCCATATTAGAAAGAATTTCTTAGCTGGTGTGGAGAATGCAGATGCAATAAGAAGAAGAGAGAGTGTGTATCAGATGTTGCCACCAAATTGGTAATGTAACACCATGAGACCATATATTCGTTTTGGTGCTTTGCTACCGTACCTTTTTTTATACGAATACTTGATATTACCAACTTACATTAATTTGATCGACTTTTAAATAGTTGAAACAAATATCTGAGATATTGGTCAAATATTGTTATAGATTTATTTTATGTTTTTTATTATAAAATTATTTACATGCGACAATACTAATGTAATATTTTCATTGTTTTTATCTAATTTTATATTGGGTAATACTAACTTGGGCACAACTTAAGAGATAAATAAAGAAATAAATTCTTGGAAATTGTGTATTGAATTTATTAGAAATTTATAATTAATAATTTGATTTATTTTTTCAAAATAAATTTTTTATTTATGAGTGTTTTAACATGTGTCCATTACCCTTTTATATAAATAAAATATTTTATCACAGTTGATAGAATTGTCCTGATATTTAACTATAATTTAATATGAATCGTAGTAGACAAATATTTAATTTTTATTTAAAAAATAAATTTAAAAAACACATCTTTTTTATAACAAAGAATATAAAATCTCTCAGTGATAAAGTTTAAAGCCTATCACTTTTTAACATATATTTAATTAAAGCGTGGTATTATCTGATTTTAAAAAATGATGGAAAATTATATTTTGTTCTTGTAAATTGTAATATATGTGTATAAATTCATAAAAAATTAAATTCTTATTGATATGCATATGCTCACGACACCTAATTAATTAGCCAAATTAATTTGATGTTAACATTATCAATTTTTAGTCAAGAAATTTAAATTTTGACAAGTAGCTCAAGACAAATATACAAGTATACATAATTGTTTCTAGATCGCGTATCGAATATCTACATATACTGTGAGCTGGATGACGTAGGTTTACAAAGTAAATAATGTATGAGTAATGCTATCTTGTGTCTTAGGGACACATGTTAAGAACTAATTGTAGAAATATTTTCTTGGAACTTGTGCATGGTCATTATCAAAATTTTATAATTAATATTTTTATTACTTTTTTCAATATAAACTTTCTATTTATAAAAGGCTTAACATGTGCCTTTGGGGCACAAGTTAGCATTATCCATAATGTATTCAATGAAGAAAAATATTTGAGAAAATTTCATGGATTGTAATACAAAAATTAGACTTAGCGTTATTTTTTTTTACACAATCTATCTATCACACACTATTAAAGTTTTAAAAATGTTTATTTTTTATTATAATTATTTATAAAATTATGTCAAAAAAAATTGTGATGACGTGATAGAATAATTTTTTATAATAATAGTAGATGACAATTAAATTTAACAAAAGTTTAATAAAAAGTAATTGAATACTTTCGTATATCTGCCTTTTCGTATATATCTAAGCTTTTTTGAACAAACCTCACTAACTAGGATTCACATTTTGGATCTTTAGTCTCTCCAGAATACCTTAGAATTTGTTGTGAAAGTAAATTATTTTCTTGACCAAGTTTCAAACTAGAACTTTCTTTAGACGACCAACGATTATATCTCAGATTGATGACACCATAATTGTTGAAGGGTCTTCTTGTTAGTTATATAAAGTGTGTTAGTTTTGTTAGAATAGTTGAAATCAGTTAAGTTTCTTATAACTGATTTTCAATTGAAAATTTTATGCGTGTCAATTATATACAAGTGTCTTTGACCTTTAAAATAAAATTAGAAGTTAGAATGCATAGTTTTTTTTCCCGAAAAAGTGGTATCAGATTATGTGTGCATATAACAAGTTGGAGTGACTCTGTATTCATTTTTGAGTGCACCATGGTGGGTGAAAACATGGGTGTTTGGTAAGGGGTGTAGTGAATCATTTCGGACTCTTGTAGGTGACTATTACTATCTCCTACGGTAGAAACCAATTATGGTCAACCATTCCTTCCAAAGTTTGATGGTCACTATGATCATTTGGCCATGCTTATAAAAAATCTTCTTGAATCAAAAGAGTTTTGAACCACCTTGGAGCAAGATGTTCTTATTCTTTCGACTACACCAACACAGGAACAAAAGAAGTTGGTTGAAGAAAATAAATTGAAAGATCTCAGTGTGAAAAATTGTTTGTTTCAATCAATTGAGAGGTAAATCAATGAAATAATTCTTGACAAGAGTTCATTCAAAGCCATTTGGGATTCAATGGCCAAGAAGTATCAGGGGTATACAAAGGTGAATAGGGCATAATTACAAGCTCTATGAGGGAGAATTTGACCTCTTTCCGCATGAAAGAAGACAAGTTAGTTAATGATTACTTTACAAGAACATTATCAATAGTCAACAATATGAAGATTCATGGTGAGATGGTGGCGGAACACACAGTTGTTGAGAAGATAGTTAGATTTATGTTCTCAAAATTCAACTATGTTGTATGTGCCGTTGAAGAGCAAACAACATTGAAGAGCTATTCGTTGATGAACTATAGGGTTCCCTTCTAGTTCGTTCTTAAAAGATGAAACATGTCAAGAAGTAAGACCAGGTCTTGGCAGCCTTTAATGGATCTAGGATGACAGGAAGATGAATAGGTCACTGTGTCTTACAAAATGCTCAAGGTCGAGGAAGAAGACTCAAACGAAGTGCCATAGAATGTGTCAAATGCCACAACTTTGGCCAAATTCAATATGATTGTCCTAATCTCGAAGAATATGGCAATTATGATGAGTATGAGGATGAGGAAGATGTGAAAGCACAAAGTATCAGTTAGTATTGTTTACGTGCTTTAAGTATAATTTGTGTTTTGATGTTTTACAATTCAATTATTGTTTGATTGTGTATTTGTAATTTATATGATTATTCAATTGATTTATGTGATTGTACTATTCATTTCCATTTGGTTGTAATCGCTTCGGCTACTATAATTGTACCAATAAGAACCTTCTACATGTCATAATTATTTTCATTTGATCCTTGTTGGTATTTCTTTTTTGAACCTATGAAATTACTATTTTGTCATTTCCACATGAGTAACTTGAATCACAAGTTAAAACATTTGAATTTGCATGTTTTGGTATTTGATTCTAATCATGTGTTATATTTGATTTGAATCATTCACCTTTTGAAAATTGGAATTCACTTCTGGATCAAATGATTCGGATAAAAAAATTAACATGATTCGAATCATAACCTCATTTGATTCGAATCAAGTGTTAAAATTATTCGAATCATTAGCTTTGAAAAACGCCCTTTTTGAGGCTGTCCAGATTTATTTGAATCACAAACCCTTCTTGATTCGAATCAAACTTCAAAAAACCTAATTTTTTATCACTTATTTAAATGATTGTTTCTTTTGATAAAAGTACCAGTTGTGGGAAACCTATGATAATCCATAGAGAAAAAATTTGTGATTTTTGTCTTCTCTTTTTAGTGTGTTAATCTTTACACCACATTTTCTTTCTTCTTCTCCAAATTCCAACATTTGATATTTAATCCATGTCAATTATTTATCTTTTTTATGCATCTTGTTTTGTGAAATTTGGTTGTTATAATTCTGTGAATTAGAGAATGAGTTGATCAATCTTGTTGAGAATTGATCAAGCTCTTGATAGCAATCAAGAATCAAGATCCACTCATCTAGAAATTTGATTGAACCTTGTGTCTGTGTTCATCATTTAACAAAATTGAATTACTTGACTAACACCTTATAATGTCAGTGGTTGTTGAGATTATCTAGCATTGTTCACCTTCTTCATCCTTAGTCTTTTTTATTGGATCATGGACCCTCATCTAAATATTGAGTGTAAGGGAGACTCGTGGTACATTAGGGCATATAATGTTTTTTGTATGGAATTTTTTGTTGTGTTACAGGTGCATGTATCATTTCTTGAGTGTAGTTTGACATTGATTTGTTATCTATCTTGATGAGAGATTCCATTATACTCCACGGACAACTTTCGCAAGATCAAATATCAATGATCCTTAAGGCAGAGTTGGAAGTTGTCCTTCTTTGGTGGCATTGGAGAAAGATTGCTTGCAGACAAAGTTGGGAGTTGTCCAATATATGCTCAGTTAATGAACATCGCTCATACAAGGAATCATGGGATCAGGGGGATCACCACACACGAATATTTAGAGCAGGTTATCTTGGATAACAAGGTTATTGGATCAAGATCTTGAAGGATCTTGTTTTTTTTAGCAATTTAGTGTGATAGTTCTTTGTAATCAAAATGTTGTAATTATTTTATCAAAATATTGGAAGACCTTGATTTTGTTTCGATGGCATCATCCATTGAAAAGTGCACGTAGGAAAAGCGAGGACGAATACTGAAGCAATTTATATCTTTGTGTATTTTTTTCCTTTTCCCTATCTCTTTTACTTTACAAGAATTCATTCATATTTGTTGTTGCATCATTATATGATTTCATTTATTGTATACCATATAAGTTAAACTATGCTTATATTGATTTATGGTATAAGCTTAGGTCTGTGGTGTATCAATCTTAAGGAAGCATCATGAAGTCAATTATGCATTGCTAAGAACATCTAAGTAATATGTTTTTAAATCGCTCCGTTTAAAGTGGATTTGGTTGTCATGTAAGTAACTTCCACTAGAAGAAATCAATCTAATGCCAATCTCAAGTATCGTTTAATATGGCTTGATTCATTGATATGCTTCCAAGCTCTCGTATTTTTGTGTTTTTCTTCTGCGCTTCTTAAAATCTTTGATTTTGTATATGGGACCTAAAAAGTTTTTCAAATTGTCTAAAGGGAATTAGGGTATGTTTAACACCCCCCCCCCCCTTTAGACCTTGTTGTTTCCATATTCTTATCCAACAAGATGTGTTACTCATGGCCTATGAAAGCTCTGTCAAGAACTTTTCCGAGAATCCCACTTGGTCAAGGGCAATGGAAATATCAGAATTTAGAGAAATTGTGACATTGAGGGATAATTCATAGATGAAAGTCATGGACAATGGCAATAACAGGTTGCACATCAATGGCATTGCTCAAGTTATCACTGATGTCTACTACATTATTAAACTGGAGAATAGTTTTCTGATCATATGCCAACTCCGTCAGAATAGGCTACCAATTATGTTTAAGCAATATGTGTGCAAGTTTTTCATCATGAGAGTGGATTACTTATGTCATATCAAATGTCCTCAAACAAAATTTTTCTCGTAACTAATAAAGTTGAAATAGTGTCTTGTTTGAAGACTAAATGTGAAGATACAACATACCTATGGAAGTGTAGGTATGGTCACTTAAGCCTCGAGGGACTGAAAACGTTAGATAAGAAGCATATGATGAAAGGATTTCATAGAATTGAAGAGTAAAAACAAGTATGTATAAATTGCATGGTAGGCAAGCAACATAGAGATACAATTCTAAAGAAGAGAGACTGGAGATCAACAAGAAGATTTAAGTGTATTCACTCAAACATATGTGGCCTTATAACTCCCTCATCTAGCAGCAACAAGAGGTATATACTGACTTTCATATATGATTTTTGTAGGAAAAACCTAAATGTATTTCTTGAATGAAAAGTCTAGTGATGTAGCTACTTTAAGAAATTCAAAGTAATTATTGAACAAGAAACTGAGAGCTTAATTGGTTACCTAAGGACTAACATAAAAGGATAATTCAACTCTCATGAATTCAGAAAGTTTTGTGAAGATAATGGAATAAAAAGGCAACTCAGTGCAACCTACATTCCTCAGTAAAATGGAGTGAGTGAAAAGAATAGTAGAATCCTCATGAACATGGTTAAAAGTATTTTATCAAGGAGATAAATATTTAAATATTTTAGCATGAAGTTGTGAACTAGGAAAATTATGTTTGAAATCTAAGTCATACTACTTCCATGCCATAGATCACTTCTGAAGAAGCTTAGAGCAAATCAAAACCATCAGTTTATCACTTTAGAGTCTTTGGATGCATTGCTTATGCACACAAACCAGATGTCCAAATAAGGAAGCAAGATGACAAGAACATGAAGTGCATACTTTTTGGAGTAAGTAATAAATCAAAGGCATAGTCTCAATAACCCTATATCCAAGAAGATAAGTACAATATGAGATGTAGTCTTTGCTGAAAATAAGATACGGGCTTGGAATGAAGAAAATGAAATTGAAGATGTGAAGTTAGATATTGATGAAGATGTAGTAGAAATATGGGATACAAATGAAGAAGGGGTGACTCAAGCCAATGATCAAAGTAGAACTGAGGAACTTATGGCTATTGTCGCTACGCGAAAAAATACAGAGTTGTCATCGGATTTTATTTATTTCAACGGAAATGGAAAATATCGAGAAAATTCCTAAAAGAATGGTCATCGCAACCATGAGCAGATTCAGAAGTCGATTATGTAAGAGGAAGGCATTAGCACCCCTCACATCCATTGTACTTAATAGGAACTATCTTGATTATCGTTCTCTTGAATGTGTGTTACTATCTTAATGCTAATTTACTAAATATTTTCAGAGTGGAAGTGAGTTTTTTATTAGTGTACTCGCCAAGGATTTGGACCCTCGTGCCTACGTATTCTCACTCGCGGGAGTAAGAAATCATAGCCTTGTAGTTTGTGGTAGAACATAATTATTTTGTTGGTTAATTTTACCTTGAAAAGGGTTTTCAGAGTGATGCCCCAAGGTGAAAAAAAGAGTTTGATGAGTTGATGTTGTTTTTAGGTTTTTTGTGAAAAAATGGTTGATTTGAATTGCACTACTACACGGGGGCGTAATCTTAATCGTATTTTATCACTTTTCAAGTTTTGATTGAAAAAAGACTGTTTGACGTTGGATCAAGGGTTTGTTTATTATTTTGAAAATATGGTGAGAATGATCCTAACTCCTAAAGTTGGCTAACAAGCAACAACAAAACAAAGGAAAGCGAGGAAAAAATACACCAAAGTGGGGAGAGGGATACATGAAAAATTCAAGGGATATCAATGTGATAAATAAAAAGTCTCATTGTAAGGTAGCCCAAGTGAAAGTCTTGTGTGTGCATTGTGTCCTAAGCTAACAAGTGGATAATGGAATCAACATGTCTCCCTAAGATAGTGCCATGAGTGAAAGCCATTCTTGCAATGAAAGATTATAAGTCCCTGATGCTCCAAATTATGCATAGGCCAATCATAATAGTCCAAGGTCCAAGCAAGGGTCCTAACAAGTCCTCTAAGTCCATCACTAAGTCCCCAAAGATTACTCTTTTTGGTTTTTTCATTTTATCATGTTTTTATTCTTTTCTTTACGAATTAGATAACAACAATTAACTACAAAGCTAAAGCAATAACAAGAATGCATAAAGATGAGGTAAAATGATAATGATGAAGTAGATGATAATAATGATGGATGAGAGATAGAATGCATAAGATGAATTGCAAAATATAAATTACAATGATAGAAACTAGAGGTTAATGTTAGTAATTAGATGAAGAAGGATAAGTTAGAAAGCAAACTCAAATAATCACCTTGGGATCGTCTGTCCATAAATCAAAGGACTCAAAATATGGTACAAGAATAACATATCATCAATTCAAAGTGTCAATAATGATCAAATGATCAATTATCAACATGTTTGAATTGAAGAAGATTGAATCGACCAAAGCACCATCTATCAGTGATTTGAAATATGGAAGACAAAATCAACCAAATAATTGTTCAATGATCAGACAAAAAGATGAACAAAAATTGAATTAAAATGATATAGAAGTTAGATGTTAGATGTTAGCAATTAGTAGCTAGATTAGACGAAGTTAGCACAAAAGAATCAATCATCAAATCAAAATACTATTAATCAAACTATCATTCTAAAACTAAGATGAAAATCTAAGATAGAATCAAGATTAAATTGCAAAATAATATTAAGAATTAAATTTCAACCTATTGTGAAAATAAAATTGAATAAAAAAATAAAGGAAAGATGAAATTAATTTGAAAAAATAATATCAATTATTAAATCGAAAATTAAAATCAATAATAAAAATGGAAAAAATAAGGTCAATTATATTGCAAAATAATATGAACATTAAATTTTCAATGCAAAATCAATTAATAAAAAATAAAATAAAGAACAAAAATCTAAAATAAAAAGAGAAATAAAAATAAATAAAAAGAAATGAAAATAAAATAAAAAAGGGAGGGGGTGAATAGAGATAGGGAGGTCTGGAAAGTGAAAATATCAGACCCAGAAGCACTAAGGCCCAAACCAAATGGGAGGTTTGGTTGCAACCACTGATGGTCCCTTAATGGAGCAGATTCATTGGATCTAATCCAAGGGCCCAAGCGTGCTGGTTACAAGACTCCTCAGAACCATCAGATTAGCTTACTTAAATAAGTATGTGCATTGAATGGTCCTGATCATAGGAAAACACGTGATCATGGTCAAACGCATCCCACACAGTGCAATCAACCAACTCAAATCACATAACCAATTAAAAATAAACAAGTGGACACATATGACTGGATAATTTAAATAAAAATCAAAACGGAGGGAAGCACGTGCGAAACACCATCGTCTTCAACCTCTAGCACCTTGAATATAAACCTCTATAACTCAGGGTTTTAGGTGAAATCAACCATGGTTTTCACCTCCCATATAATCCTCGGTGCATGTTCCACACTCAGGAGCCATTAATTGCCTCTGAGTGTGGAGAATTTTATCATAAATTAGACGAACTTCAAGACCTAAAAAAAAATAAAAATTCCAAAGGTGCAGTAATTGAAGCTTAAATTGTAAGGGGAAATGATCAGCACATTGCTACGAGTAGTGTGGTAACTTGTTTGAAGTGAATTAATCGTGTTTTCTACCTTGCTGGGAAAGTGAAAATCTGCATATTCGGGTGGATTTGGAGAGCTCGGGAGAGGTGGTTTCATCTACGTCTCTCGATCCACTTATCTTCAGTGATGATCAATGAAGGTGTTAAGATGCTTGGAGTAAAATGAAAATGCCTTAATTTCTCTGACTGTATGTTCTGTCTCGAATAAGGTGAGTAGTGATTCTGGCAGCGTTTCAATGGCCTGGAAGCTTGGAAAATGAGGGAGAACTACCCTCTATTTATAGGGAACATGATGGAGAATGATTTGTGATGAATGGAGGTGAAACTCGTGTGATCCAAATCTGAGCACGTGTGTGAATTGGCTCGGATTGATGAGTTATCCAAGTGACCAAATCCATTCTAAATTGCATGAAAATCATTGGGAAATGATGTGGCAGTCATTTTGATTCTATAAGGTTTCTTAATTTTGTCATATTGTTCCATTTGTACATGTATTCGCGTATGTGTATTTTTCTTGGTATTTGCTGCACATGGAGCACGTTTTCCTCACGATTTCATGCCTGAAATTCATTGTTTCACATTGCTCTCATCACCTGATGTTGCATTGGATCAAACATGGTTGAAGTTGGTGGCTTGGCTTGGCATTTTGAAGCTTTCCTGTGGCTTGTTTCATGGTGATGATAATGAACATGTTACTACACTCTTTTAGACTTCCACCATGCTCGCTTTCATGTAACACACTCTTAGCTTGTAAACTTGCAATGGAACGTTGATTGCTTGATGCCACCATGTTCATGTTCTTTTGAATGATGCTAACATGCTTGATGTAAGCTTGTACCATGCTTAATCTTTGCTTGTATTTGAATCATAATGGTAAATTTGAATCATGCTAGATTGAACCTTGAACCATGAATAAATTTGAATTAAATGGTATTGCTTGATGAACTTGATTAAGATGAAACCAATCCGTAGTGTATAATAATCACTTTGGATCCCAACATATGACCTTGTAAATGAATGGAAGTTGTTTTGATAAGAATGATACTTAAAAATTGGATTTAATTAAAGAATCAAAGTAGAACACACTGAAATCCTTTTGCACAACATTTGGATTCTCACCAAAACCAAGTTACAATGGATGAAATATGGCTAATATATTTTGACTTCATGTTAACCAATCTTGAATCTATCTTGAAATGAGGTATTTGACCATGAATGGATGTCCTTGCCCATTTCTTTCCCTTTTAGTATGATGAACACTTTGATATCCTCTTGGCCCTTCTTGTGACCAAAGCAAACCTTGTATGACAATGCCATGGTTATACCCCCTCATCCAAGAACCATAGCCTTTAAGTCTTCACCTAAAATTGTTGTGAAACCCACCTACATAAGGGAAAGTAAACAACACACAAGGACACACCCATAAGTGATCTTGGAAAAAATTCCCTAGGAACACAATCATAGAAATCCTCATTTTCCTCTTCTTATACTTGAACCACTAGAACCATGCTTGAGGACCAATGCAAACGAGAAATGCATAGTAAATGAATGATATGAATGCTAGGGTAAAAATGAGGGTGTGACAACTATTGGCACATAAACCATTGAAGAAGCAACAAGTACTTATAACTCAAACTTAAAACAAAGAATAGTTATGAAACCTTAAATCTTGCTTAATAACTATGACACTTCTATTGAAAACCCTAACCCTGATGAAAATATGATGAACCTAGCCATATTTGGTCCTTATGTCAATGAAGATCCTATGAATTATGAAGATGCTACTAAGGTGGATATCTAGAGAAAGTATACAGATAATGAAATTAGTGCCATAGAAATAAATCAAACTTGAAAGTTGACAATACTTCCAAAAGGAGAAAAAGTAATAAGAGTGAAGTGGATCTACAAAACAAAAGTGAATTAAAGGGAGGAAATTGAAAAACACAAGGAAATACTAGTGGTTAAGGGCTATACTCAAAGATATGGATTTGATTACAAAGAAATCTTTGCGCTTGTGGCGAGGTGGGACACCATAAGAAGTGTTCTTGCAGTGGCATCTATTAAAGGATGGAGTATATACCAACTAGATGTGAAAAATGCTTTTCTCTATGGAGTATTAAATGAAACAGTCTATGTTGAACAACCTTTAGAATATATATAAAGAAGGGAGAATAAAGCAAAGTTTATAGGTTGTATAAGACCCTAATATGGACTTAAGTATACTCCAAGTGCATGGTACAACAAAATAGATATGGACTTTGAAGATAAAATATTTGTCAAGTGTTCTCAAGAGCACACATAGTTTATGAGAGAAGATAATTATGGAAATTATTTATCATCAACCTATATGTGGAGATCTAATCTTCACACAAAAATGGCAGTAACATGTTCAAAGACTTTAAGCAATCCATGTTGAACACCTTTGACACGATTGACTTGGGAAAATTTAGACGTTTTCTAGGAGTTAAAATTGTACAGGACAATGAGGAAATATTCATGTGTGAGCAAAGATATGCCAAGGAGATACTTGATAGGTTTGGTATGAATCAAAGCAATGTTGTGTGTAGTATTATCTTATCAGAAAATTACCTATCAAAACAAGACAAAGAAGATAATATGGATCCTACTTAGTTCAGTAAAATGGTGGGAAGTCTAATGTATTTAACTTCCACTATACCCGATATGATGTATGTAGTGAGCATGATAAGCAAATACACAGAACATCCTGTTGAGCCTTGCCTAATAGCTGCCAAAAGAATTTTGAGGTATCCGAAAGAAACAATTGAGATGGGAATTCAGTACAAGAAAGGTGAGCATTCAGAGTTTGTGCCTTACTCAAATAATGATTATAGAGGAGATGTAGATGATAGGAAAAGTACTTCGGGTTATGTGTTCATGCTAGTGTCTAGTGTAGGGGTGGCAAAATGGGTCGTCCGCCCCGCCCCACCACACCTTAAGCCCGCCAAAAAAAGGTGCGGGCAAGCCCGCCAAGTGAAGTTGGGCTTAAAAATCTAACTCGCCCCGCCAAGGTGGCGAGTTGGCGGGCGACGGACTTACCCGCCTATTTTTTTTTTCTTCATTTTTTTAATAGATTAATATTCTTATTCTTACATTTTAATTGGACTTTTCACTTATTTTTTAGAATATTTTTTTATAAAGTATCTTTTTAACAAATTTTACTTAAAAAAATATTTCATATATTCACTAATAAATATATAAAATAGAATCATTAACAAGTATCACTAAAAAATATTGCATATATTCACTAATAAATATATAAAAACTATATTTTTAGTGTTTGATAACTAGGTTGGCGGGTCAATCCGCCCCTTTTTTGTCGGACTTAAGACGGGGCGAACTTAAAACTGAGCGGGTAGGCAGACATAAAATCCCAACCTAACTCGCCATTTTTTGGCGGGTGCGTGGGTCTGTTCGGCGGACCACGCCCCGTTTTGCCACCCCTAGTCTAGTGTACTATTTTGGTTGCCAAGAAAGCAATTTATTGTGACTTTGTCCACAATTGAAGTTGAATTCATAGTTGCAACTCATTGTGTGTGTCAAGACATATGGTTGTAAGGAATTATAGATAGCTTGGGCCTAAAGCAAAGCAAGTGTTTAATGATTTTTTTGACAATAACTCCGCTATCAAGCTAAGCGAAAAAATCATATCATGCACGGAAGGAGCAAACCTATAGATATAATAATAGTTATATTATTTAGGAACCTAACTAAAGAAGATAAAGTTGAATTGATATTTTGTACCTCACAAAACCAGACCGGCTAATAGATATAATGACAAAGCCTCTAAAATTTGATTTGTTTGAGAAGCTCAAGAAACTACTTAGAATGTTCAAGATTTCTAAGATAGCTGGTTCTAATTTTTTCATGTTTTAATTTGTTTTTGGTTGTAAACCATTTGCTTAGACAACTTGGTTTAAGAAAGGCTTCGTTATTTGTAGAAAATGTGTTAGTTTTGTTAGAGCAGCTGAAAATCAATTAAGCTTAAGTGATTTTAGTTGAAAAGTTTATTGGTGTGTAAGTCATATATATATATATATATATATATATATATATATATATATATATATATATATATATAGTGTCTTTGACATTTAAAATAAAATTAAAAGTTAGAATGCATAATTTCTTATTCTAACACTTGTTCGTCTAATCTTCACAAAAATACATGAAAGAAGAAAAATATAGGGACCATTTTATTTAAAATGCAATATCAGATACAAAAGTATAAATCACATCTTATATAATTGGGGTGGTTCATATTGCAAGTATTTTTGTGATGCAAAATAGCTGAAAATTGTTTGTTGATATTTAATATAAATTCCGTTCACAAAAATTGAATATTGATTAATTTAGCACAAGCAATCTTAGACTTTCATATGCATTGAATATTGATTGATTGTCAAAAACGTACAACATCTATTTAAATATACTTACACAAAGTCAATAAAATTAATTAATATACTAGTAATAAATTCACACCCAAAAAAATAAATTAAAAACATCATGCAGTTGTAAGCAACATCATGTTCTTGAATTCCTGAAAATCAAGCCTACCATCCAAATTGGTGTCATAAAATTGAATCATGCTTCTACAATCTTTTCCACTTTTTTCATCCAAGAATCCAAGTTTCTTCAACACACACTCAAGTTCTTGGCTTGTGATGAATCCATCACCATCCAAATCAAACACTTTAAAAGTCTTCACAAGATCCCTCTCCAACAAGTTATCGTCCTCATCGTCATCATCATTGTTCGGTTTCGAAATAGAGTTGTAAAAGAACAAGAATTCATTGAAGTCTAAGCTCTTCTTTTCTATAAGAGATTCAAGCTCCTCTAAGCTAATTTGAGAATTATTACTATTACAAATTTTCTGCAGCACAAAGTTCATCTCTTCAACGCTCACAAAACCGTCGTTATTTGTATCTAGCTTCTCGAAAATACGATGCAAATCGGTGCTAGATAGAACAGACATATTCACAAAGAATGTGTAATAATGAATGAAAACAATGTAATGAATTAAGGATACAATGCTATGTGCTCGTTACTCTCTACCCTTATATAGGACAGGCTTGCAATGTTGTTGTTAGATACTTTTCTGTCTACGGAAGAAAAAAATGTTGAGTGATTGATGATTTGATACGGACGAGAATGGTCGTACAAACGATGTAATTTGAAGGAAGTTTCGCATTATTTGCTTGAAAGCTTCACTATATTATAAATTCCCAAAATAAAGAAAAATGTTTTTTTTTAGTGTTTTAAAATTAGCACATCGAAACTGAAAGTCGTGTAAGTCATTGTTATAAAATTAATTTGTACGACAAAGATGCTTTTCATTACAAACACTAAAACCTTGTACTTTTCGTGTGGTTTTGATGCAGAAAATAGATTTTTCTTAATATGAGTTTTGTTTCGGGCAGGTCGCAAGGCTCGCGAGCGAAAGGATACCCAATTGTAAAACCTAATATGGAATAGGCGTGAAATAAGAAGGGAATAAGTGAGACTTCAGAGAGACATAGAACATGTGATTTAAGTCACTGACTTATCTTCCACTGTTAGATATGATCGAACGATGATTCGTGCCATGCTTCGGGTTAAACAAAAGTGTTTTTAACCTTCAACCCTATATAATCATGACACATGCCAATTTTAGGTGTGAATTCACTTTCAATCTAAATTCACTTCTATATCACTTCATTAACTACGACATTACAATGGTAACCTTGTAAGTTCACCCCACTCTGTCGCGCCTGAAGTCATTGTCTCCTTACCGAAATAACTTATTTTTCTAGACTTTATTTCTCTTTCCACAACAAAACATTGACGCAGTTTATGGGAATCGACATCTGATTCCCTCGAATTTCCACGAAAAATCATCCTCACTTCGTTGTTACTCATCTTTTGTCAATCCTTTTTCTGCTCGAATTGTCGATTCTGTAAAAGTCATGGCAGCTTCTAGGTTCAGTCGATTAGTCGACTAGCACAACGCCACACTTACAACTGTTGGAGCGGCCGATGTTACCGATCTTGGAAGGGAGTCTTCACTTCCCCCAATGAAAGAGACTGATTTAATCCTATTAACTTTTCTTTCTTCTTTGAAACTTTTGCATTTGGTTCCGCCTACGATCAGCCAATGCACCTTTCAGATCCTTCTGGCCTTCCAATCTTCGCAATAACTGCTTCAAGGCCATACCTCCAATCAACCTCCACCACAACAACAAATCCCTAGACAAGAAATGCTTAAAAGCCTCCAACAACTGCAAGTTAACCTAGGCTTCCAAGTAGAAAACAAACTACTCAACAACATCTACAACTTAGTACAATAGTAGAATTCTCACTTCTTAGCCGAAAGGCTTCTTAAGATCGAAGAAAAATCACAATATGCATCTCCTAAGGATGATTCCCAATGTAAAATGATGTTACAAGGAAAACCTGAGACCGCGTCGCTACCTATCCTTGTAGACATTGCCTCCCCATGTAGAGCTCCTCCAAGATCACCAAGACGTCGCAACGTCATAAACGTGATTCTCTCCATGTGAATATGAGGGAACAAGTGGTAGCCACATGTGTACACTTCTCCAAAAACACGTCATCCCCTCTAGTTACCACCACACTGCCCTCGGAGATAAGGCAGACATGAAGTCGAATTACAAGTTCCTAACTAGAGAAGTAGTCCGCTCTCCAAGCGCATCATCAATATCCAGATCTAGAAATCTCTCTAAAACCCCCTAAAATTGGACAGTCATAATGGAACTGGAAACCCAAACGAGCACATCCAACACATGGACACCTTTCTTGACTACCACCATGCCCAGGGTGCAGTAAAATGTAAAATCTTCGTTCTGACTCTAAAAAGAGTCGTCATGACATGGTTCAACACCCTTCCTCACGGCTATATAAATTATGGGAAAGAGTTGTGATTCTTTCACCATCTAGTACACTACCCGTAAGCACCAACCCAACAAGATAGCCATTCTCGGTATGATCCACCCAAAAAAAAGAAATGATGTGTAAGTATATAGCTTGGTTCACCAAAGTAGCTGTAGAGGTGGGCGAAAATAATAATGGACTATAAAGTGTTAGATGTTCAAAAAGGAACTAGGGGAAGAATATATGTTATGTGAAAATTTAATTATAAAAGATGTTGAGAGCTTGAGAGATACCTCTTGACTATGAACCAGCTCTATGTAAATTATGAAGAAGAACTTTTGGCTGAAGAAGTAGATAAATGACGATGACCATGTAATATCAAAAACAACTAGCCAACAGAAAGAAACCTCAATTGGCGATGTGACGAAGGAGAGCGGGGGCCACAAACTCGATTATCATCTTACACCCTATTTAACATGTTAAGGTAGAAGATTATGTAGGAGTATGAAAACACCAACTCCAAAGAAGCAAACATGAAGAATCCCTACTTAGTAAAAGAATTGGCCATGATTGATAGAACAAGGTTTTGTCGTTTCCACAAAAGTCACAACCGTAATACAGATGAATGCGTGCATTTTAAAGATGCCATTAAGGAGTTGATCAAGATATGCATACTAGTCTAGTAGACTCATGAAGACGATTGATGCGCTGTCGCACACGAGTCAAAAACGAGTTTCAAAACGTAGTAAACAGAAGCGACACTTGAGTCGTATCGCAAGGATTCTTGATTATTTTGACCAACCAATTTAAATAGAGGGATTTAAGGTTTTTGATTAAGCTACTGATTAAAAGATATTGATTACGAATAAAATAAACAAACTAATATACTATTTCAATTTCCTAACTTATCGTCGATTATTATAAATCCAAAACCCTAAGCGGATTCTATTTCCTTTTCGATTACAACATCAATCACAAGCGCAACTGAAACTATATGATTTACCTTCCTATTTTTCGAATTAAGCATACAATTAGAGATAATGTGGAATAACCAAAAAGCCACGTTATTGCAATTACGGTAAGGAACATACATCAACCAGAATAAATCAATTATATTCTATAAGAAATCGAATTAAGCAAATGAAATTCATATATAGAAATTAAAAAGTAAGTGAAATTACATTGGAAATTATAATAACCTCAAAGTTGTGGAATCCGAATATAGCAGATCAACCTTTGGAAATTAGCTCTCCATAGGAATTGTAGTCGTCTAATTTTATTTCGTGAAAACTGAATACCCTAGCAGTAGCACTGCATTTTAGTTTAAATATTACAAGAGAAATCGGACATTAATAGCAACCGACCTGAAAAAGATAAAATTCGGCCCAAAACTAATTAATTTATAAAGATAAAAACAAATTATTCGACTCTTCTTCACTCCGATTTAACTTCTGAATACAACACGAAACTTGTATCTTATCCTCTTCTCTTTCCAACGTATATTAGAATGCATCAAATGGAATCACATGGCTCAAAGTTATGACTCGTACAACGGAACGATATCAAATTACTATTTTTTCAGAAAATAAGTAACAAAATTAAAATAAATGAAGAAATAAACTAAACTTAGGAAACACACTAAAAATAGTAAAAATTGTTGGTGTAAGCCCTAGAGGCCAATACTTTTGGTACTTGTATCGAATTATTTATTAATAATAAAAGGCATTTTCTTTATTATGGTTGATTAATAAAGTCCCTGGAATAGATAGTCCGTTTAATGTATTAAGTGTGACTTAATCATGAGAACACATCAAACATAAGGACATTATTCTTAAAGTATCTGTAGTCGAGCTTTAATGTGAAGTGGGATAACATTAAAGCATTAAGACTATTATGATTGTAGACTGATGATCACATCTCATGGATCATGGATAAAGAGTTATCAAGTCTTAAACATAGGTATGAATATTAGGAGTAATATTTATACCGGATTGACCCGCTATGAGAATACTATATAGAAAGTTATGCAAAGTGTCATAAGTTATTCTCATGGTGATAATAGTGTATACCACTCTTCGACCTGAAACCACTATGGATCCTAGATGTAGAGTCGAGTGCTTTATTGCTGATCCAACGTTGTCCGTAACTGGATAATCATAAAGACAGTTGATGGGTACTCCACGAAGCATGATGAGGGACATGAGTGTCCTAGATGGAATTTGCCAATCCTGCGTAACAGGATAAATGTCTATGGGCCCAATATTGAAATGGACAAGGGTGACACGGTCTATACCTTGTGTTCAATATAGACATAAGGGCAAAGGGGTAATTATACACATAATTATTATCACAGGAGGTTTTGTCAGATCACATGACATTTTCGTGACTTGGGTAGCAGTGATGTGTTGCTAGATACCGCTCACTGTTTATTATGTTAAATGCGTGATTTAATATAATTGCCAACGTTGCGAAAACCTATAGGGTCACACACAAAGGACGGATTGATGAGAAATAGAGTAACTAAGGAACACCGTAAGGTACGGTGCACTTAAGTGGAAACGAAATATGGTAAGGTACCAAATACTCAAGTGATTTTGGCATATTATGAGATCTGGGCAAAATACACTTAAGTGGGCTTTTTAGCTTGAAGCCCACACAAGTGGTTCTATAAATAGAACCCCTTGGGTAGAAGCATTGTCACTCAACTCCACTCAGACTGAAATTCAAGTAGAGACTTGGAATTTTGTTTCCCTCTTTCTCTCACTCAAAGCCTTCATTCATAACAGCTAGCACTGCGATCGAAGGAATCCGTTCGTGTGGACTGAGTAGAGACGTTGTCATCGTTCAACGTTCGTGATCGCCCCGTGGATCTGTATCAAAGGTTTTGATCATTATCAAAGATCTGCACCAAAGGTTTGAATCGCCACAAGAGGTAACGATTCTATCACTGATCATGCCCATTCGTAAGGATCACTAAATGGAGAAATTTTTAAATTCCGCTGCGCCTTGGATGGCTATTCTCCTTCAAAAATAACATAAGAGACTCTAGAATCATCGTGGCGTAATAGTGAAAGAATGTGCATCAAAATGCACTAATCAAATTCTCCCGCACTTAAACTGTTAGACTATGGCACGGATCTAGAAGGAGGGGGGGGGGGGGGGGGGGGGGGGTTGAATAGATCCCAATTAAAATTTGAGTCGGCGCTACCAATTAAAAATTGGTTTTGAAAATTTGTTTTAAGTGCGGAAGCGGCCGAGGAAAATATAGTCTAAAACGAACCGTTATTGGAAAACCGGATATGCGTCAAGCCTATGGATTAGTGATAATGTAAAATACGAATCACTACACTCGTCACACAATCAAAGATTTGTTTCACTATATAGGATTCCTAGTTCCAATGACTCAAAGAGCAAACAAACTAGATACACAACTAAGATAATTTTGGTTTAGGCAAATTATCAAACACTTGGTGTGTAAAAACACTCCAAGTGATATTTATGTTGAGTAAGTGATTCCAATTAATCTAGCACAATATCCTATTGTACTTTGGATTCAAAAATAGAGTTTTAACTTCTTACTCAATTAATATCAAGATTTGATAAAAGTGCTTATACAAAAATCACTTAATTTTTAAGCTAAAAACAAATATGCAGAAAATTAGAGAAGGCAAAGATTTGATGAGGCAGTTCCCCCGTCGTCCTCGCTTCGGGCTACGTCTGCCCTCAATTCTAAAACTAGAATTGAGATGATTTAATAGATATCACCTGTTGAGTATAACCGTTTATACAAGGATTGCAAAGCAAATATACAACAGAATTCTCTAGACGTTGAATGTTGCTTTCACTCCTTGTTCCTTGATTCAAGGTGAATCAAGTCCTTCGATTGTTGTTGATAGACCTCCGATTCCAGCCCCTTTGTTGAATAACCCTCAGTTCTTCAAACCCTCGGCCCGACTGATCTCAACTACAACAAATCGAACCCGAAATCTTCCCTTCAATATCACTGAATCCGCTACTAGATTGATGAAGACTTCCTCTTCTCAATCACCTTCGCTCAGCTGAAAATTGATGAAGAATTAGTCCAAAAACCCCCAAACACAAACCAGTCTTGGAGGACAAAACCCCAACGGTTTTATTCAAGAAAAAACCTGTCACAAGCTTTAACCCGAACCGGATTCCCCAATCTCGGCTTCGAACGTTATCACCTTTAACCAATCACAAAGCACTTCAAAAATGGTTGTGTGTAGTTGATGTGTTGTGAGATGTTGAAGATGAAGATGATGAATCTTGGACACCTATTTCACTTTTTCTTGTTTCTTTGAACACTTGAATCAATTTGACATATGTTAGTTGATACAAGTAACTAAACTTCTATATATAGTAACCAACCAACCAACCAAACTTAACAGCTTTTCAAAAAGAGTGGGAAGTAATCAAAAACAGAATTTGCGCACGAGCGGTCAACCATAGCAGGTCTATGCGTCGATGCATGGCCTGCAGTTTTGGACAGACTGAAGAATGCATCAGTATGCGTCGACCATAGGTCGGCGTGCGTTGACCCGTGGGAAAGTGAAAGCTTCATGCGTCGACCCTGTGGTCGACTCAAGTCTTCCATGCGCTGACCCGTGACCAACTGCACTATGTTATGCGCCGACCTGTGGTCGACTCAAGCCTCCATGCGCTGACCCGTGACCAACTGCACTATGTTATGCGCTGACCCGTGGTTCATGCGCTGAACCTTGCGGTCGACTCAAACCCTGCAAATCTGCAAAAATTCATATTTTTGTGGTTTTCATGCATTTTGTCATGACCACATTTTATCCACATATGTTGTATGAAATATAGCAGTTTAGATGAGCATAGAAAAGAATATGATAGGTGATATGTTGCATTTGTTTTGTAGAGGTGGAATCGACAATGCCGATTCATCCATGGTGGTCATTTGTCATCATCGAAACCTATGATCGTATGTTGTATGACAATTTGCCCTTACATACTCCCCCTTTTTGATGATGACAACCTGTGTAAAACCAAAGAGAAAAACAACATGCAATATTTACACACATTATGCACACTCCCCCTTTCTTTTGTAATCTAAGGTTATCTGCAAAACCAACTGTTAATTGTTGTGAATATTTTGGCTTGGCTTTGGTACATGCTCTTCTCCCTCTTTGACAACATCAAAAAGAGAAAAGGAACGATTATTCAACGTAACAGAATGTTCAACAGGAGATAGGGAATCATATAACAATATCACACCAAATATTATTACTGAACAAATTAGAAGGAAGATAACATTAAACTGGATTTGCACAAACGAGCACAACAGAAAATTAATTCAGTCAAACAACAAAAAATGACAGATGCATATGCAGTTTTATGTCCTAATGGTCTCGTCCTCGGTGGTAACAAATATTCGGGTTTCTGTAGGGGTCTTCCAGAGACGATATTTGGTCAGCAACACCACCTAGATACTTGAGACCCACGTCGACCGACCGCTCCTGGCGTTCAAATGTTTCGGTAAATGCTGCATACCGTTCATTCATGCTTGTAGAGAGGTTATCGAGTCTCTCATTTTGTGCTTGAAGTTGGCTGCTAATATGAGCATAGCGCTCATCCTGAGTTTGCATGAAGGATTGTTGAGTCAGCTGCATATTTCGCATCATATCCAAGAGTTCAGAAGAGTTTGCGTGCTGCGGAGGAGACGGAGGAGATTCTTCATCACCATATTGATACGGCTGATAGAATTGGCGTTGTGTTGACCAACCCGTATGTTGCCATTCACCCCATTCACCCTGGTTGGGGGCATCTTCTGCAGTTGAATAGGTGTTCTGAACCTAAGCTGAGTTTGTGTAGTCGTGAGTGTCAACTTGTGGAGGACTATCATCTCCACCATGCTGCTCAAATGCTTGTCCTGCTCCCTCTTCTTCATTTTCCTCTTGGTCTTCTTCTTCACTTTCATCACTTTCATCATCTTCTTCAACAGTCGTAGGAACATACCCTCTGCGAACAAATTTGTATATTCTCCGCTCATCACACCAAAAATATCCCATCATAGACAAAGTTTTTGGGCTGAATTCTTTCTCTGAGGAAATGGAAGTATACGGAAAGGACGGATAATCCACGTCGGCTGCAGTAAGAACCTCTTGAATAAAAGATCTGTAGGCAAGAGTCGTTCCTCGTCCGGAGTCTCGTAAACCGAACATTCTACTAGCAATGTAGTAGGGCCAGTTTATTTTGCGCTGATTCTTCAGAATGTATATGAGATGAACCTCAGCTTGTTCAACTCGGGAAAGACCACCATTCTTAGGCCGCAGGATGCGTAACACAATCCACTGGAGAATGCGCTCACCTGTCTTCAGCTTACCGGCAGTGACAGTTCGTGGGAACGCGTCACTGTTCACAATGTTGTCTGGGTATGGTCATTTCAGCATAGCGTTCAAAGTGCTTTTAAACTCATAACCTTCTATTTGGTGAGAGTCAGTTACCTCGGCAAAAGGATTTTCATCAGCACCCAATGTCATATCAAAATATTTGTTCCAAACATTTGACTTAAACGATACCTTCCTTGTGTCGATCCTGGAGTGAAACTTTTGCCCACGAAATTTGTCATGAAGGCAGGCGTAGAACACGCGGACCAGGTCTTCGCTATATTTGGCATTGCATTCCAGGAATTTGACAATGCCGTGATAATGTAGCAGAGACATGATTTCTACGAGATGCATGCGTTCTGCGGTGAGTTTGTAGAAGGCATGTTGCCTCACAACTCCTCTTTTACCAATATCTTTGTTGAAGGAGTCGACAAGAGCCGGTGGAACTAATGATACAACAGTAATGGGTAAAGAGGCAGAGGATAATTCCCGTGATCTCTTACCGGTAGGTCTGCGGGATGAGGAAGCCATTGATAATGATTTTGAAGCTTTGTGTGAGGGTAGAGAGTGAAGCTTGGTGAAGGTTTTTGAGAATGATTTGCAATAAGGAGGTTTGCCCTTTTTATAGATGAGGATTTAGGGTTTTGGGAAGAGGAGAGGCCAAGAGACAATAGGCACTAGGTAGATGCAACTCACAATGTAGTGGGAAGTTTGAAATGTAAATGCACACTTAATGAGAATTTGAATGTGAATGCATGGGAAGTTTGAAAGATTTCTGCAGAGAAAAACTGAGTTTTCGTGCGATGCGTCGACCATACCCTCTATAAGCGTCGATGCATACTGTTTGAATTTTTTAAAAAAAGAAAATTTTGAAGTGTGCGTCGACCATTCCCCTGTTATGGTTGACTCATACAGGCAAAATTTGCAATTTTCACTATTATGCACATACACTCACATGTTTAATGCATAAATAGAATGCCACACAACATTTAAACATCCAGACAGATATGGCATAAGAAAAGATACATATATATGTATAATATTATCATGTAATACCACTATTTAGCCATGAAGTTTGGGAGAGAGAGAGAGAAGGGTAAAGGAACAATATCACCTCGATGCCGGAGTAACTCGATGAACTATATAATTGTGCTTGCAACAACATTAACTTGTTAGAAGTACAAGATTATAGTGTTAAATGAAATAAGATAAAGCAAGCAATTTATAACGCCCGTTCAGAAATGTCGAGAATACCAAGTTCTCGGCGAATATGAAAGAAAGGCTCAGTAGCTAGCGGCTTTGTGAAAATGTCCGCTAGTTGATTTTCAGTATTAACATGTTCAAATACAGCATCACCTTTCATTACATGATCCCGAAGAAAGTGGTGTCGAATTTCGATATGTTTGGTGCGAGAATGCAACACAGGATTTTTGGTAAGATTAATGGCACTTGTATTGTCACAGAAAATGGGAATCCATTCGAGTTTGAGGTTAAAATCCAATAGTTGTTGCTTAATCCATAAGATTTGAGCACAACAACTACGGGCGGTAACGTATTCCGCTTCGGCGGTTGACAAGGCAACTGAAACTTGTTTCTTGCTATGCCAACTGACCAAGGAATTTGAAAATAAGTGACAAGTGCCACTAGTGCTTTTCCTATCCGATTTGCAACCGGCAAAATCGGAATCGGAGAAACCTACCAATGAGCAATCATTACCTTTAGAATACCATAGTCCATACTTCGGAGTACCGGATAGGTATCGAAGTATTCGTTTGACAGCTTTTAGATGGGATTCCTTGGGACATGATTGATATCTTGCGCACATACACACGCTAAACATAATGTCGGGACGAGAAGCAGTAAGATAGAGAAGTGATCCAATCATACCTCTATACCGGTTTTACCTCTACGTTCTTACTGTTTTCATCTTTATTCAAGTTTGTACATGTTGGCATGGGGGTGTCAATGGCCTTGGCTTTTGCCATGTCAAATCTCTTGATAAGGTCCAAACAGTACTTTGCTTGACTCACGAATATTCCTTCTTTGAGTTGTTTAATTTGCAGACCGAGAAAGTACGTGAGCTCCCTCATCATACTCATCTCGAATTCACCCTGCATAAGATCCGAAAACTCTCTCACGAGATTCATGTTAGTAGACCCAAATATAATATCGTCTACATAAATTTGTACTAATATCAAGTGCTTTCCTTGACGTTTAATGAAGAGAGTTGTGTCAACCTTTCCTCTTGAGTAACCTTGATCAAGTAAAAATTTACTTAGTCGCTCATACCAAGCTCTAGGAGCTTGTTTGAGACCGTATAAAGCCCTTTTTAGTTTATAAACATGATCAGGATACTCATGAGATTCAAAACCCGGAGGTTGTGCGACGTAGACCTCTTCATTTATGTGACCGTTAAAGAACGCACTCTTATCATCCATTTGGAATAGTTTAAAGTCTTTCGCACAAGCGAAGGCAAGGAGAAGACGTATAGCCTCGAGTCGGGCAACCGGCGCATAAGTTTCCTCATAGTCGATGCCTTCCTCTTGGTTATACCCTTGCGCGACTAAACGCGCCTTGTTACGGGTTATTACCCCGTTTTCGTCCAACTTGTTCCTAAACACCCATCGGGTGCCGATTACTCGATGATCTCGCGGAGGAGGGACAAGGTCCCAAACCTCATTTCTAGTGAACTGATTTAGTTCCTCCTGCATTGACAAAAACCAGTGTTCAACGAGTAGGGCTTCTTTAGGGTTTTTAGGTTCCATTTGTGAAACGAAAGCGAAGTGATAACAGAAATTACTTAGCTTCGATCGAGTTGTAACACCCTTTGAGATATATCCGAGAATGTTATCGATTGGATGGTCTTTGGGAGACTTCCAAGCTTGAGGGAGATCATCGTTTGAAGGCGGATAAGCTACCTCGGTTTCCTCATGGTGTACATCTTTATCCTCCTCAACTTTGACTTTGTCGGGTTGATCAATCCCCGACTCGCCACCCTTGAGTATGTCTTCCGTAGATGTACCTGCACCATGAACAACACTACCCTTTCCGACGTTTCTCGGATAGGATTCATCAAAAGTGACGTGTACAGACTCTTCCACAGCAAGTAATCGTTTATTATATATTCTATATGCTTTACTCGATTGAGAGTATCCGAGGAAGATACCTTCGTCGGCCTTGGAATCGAATTTGCCCAAGTTTTCCTTTCCATTATTTAATACAAAACATTTGCAACTGAAAACATGTAAGTGAGAGACATTTGGCTTTCGCCCTTTTAAAAGCTCATACGGTGTTTTATTTAGAATGGGGCGAATGAGCACCCTATTCAAAACATAACACGCCGTACTAATGGCGTCGGCCCAAAAATATTTCGGTAAACCACTTTCGTTAATCATTATTCTTCCCAATTCTTCCAAAATTCGATTTTTACGCTCCACAACCCCATTTTGTTGAGGAGTACGTGGAGCGGAGAAGTTATGATCGATACCATGGTTACCGCAATATTCTTCAAATAAATGGTTTTCGAACTCACCCCCATGGTCGCTTCTAATTGAAACAATGTTTGTATTTAATTTATTTTGGGAAAGCTTAGCAAACCTTTCAAAGGCGGCGAACGTATCGCTCTTGCTTACTAAAAAGATAGTCCAACAAAATCTAGAAAGTCGTCCACTATTACGAAACCGTAATAATTTCCTCCTAGACTTTTAATCCTAGACGGCCCAAATAAGTCCATATGAAGAAGTTTGAGAGGTCTCGTTGTTGAAACGATATTTTTGGATTTAAATGAGATCCTCGTTTGCTTCCCTTTTTGACAAGCATCACAAAGGTGATCCTTGGTGAACTTTATTTTGGGGAGACCTAAGACTAGATCTTTTGAGACTATTTTGTTTAGTAAGTCAAAGTTAACATGTGCTAAACGCCTATGCCATAACCATGAATCTTCACTCATTGTTACAAGGCATTTGTCACTTGTTAACGATGCTTCGTTCAAGTCTAACATATAGACATTATTCACTCGCAGGCCATTAAACATACTCTTCTTATCATCATTATGTACAATTTTGCAACAGTATTTTGAAAACGATACATTGTATCCTTTGTCACATAATTGACTGATGCTAAGTAGATTGTGTTTAAGACCTTCGACAAGCAATACATCAGAAATAGTAGTGGAGGAAGGGTTACCTACACTACCTTTACCTAGTATTGCTCCACGGTTGTTGTCACCATAGGTTACATATCCTTTCTTCTTAGCTACGAAGTCAATGAAGAGTGATATGTCTCCTGACATGTGCCTTGAGCATCCACTGTCGAGAACCCATCTTCTTTCGGTGGTCTCGAGGCATTGTACCTATGGAAATGCAATTAACACGAGAAGGTACCCAATGGCTTATTGGGTCCTGAATGGTGAGTAACGAAATGGTTGCATTTAGGCAGCCATTGATAAATGCCTTTAGGAATTAAGAATCTCCTAAATCTGCATTTAGCAATGGAGTGGCCTTTCTTGCAACAATAAAGACAAGAGAAATTAACATTTTGATTACCTTTGCTGTCTTCATCCTTTATAACATATTTATATTTTTGATATGGGTTAACCATACTTTTTCGAAAGTTTGATTTATCGATTGCAAAGGTAATCTTGGGCTCAAGAGCCTTGTCAAGTTTGGCCTTTAGGTTTCTTACTTCACCTTGCCAAATATAACAAGTATCACACCCAAAGTTAATCATCCTACTTCTAAGGTCCTCACAACCTGTTTTTGTGCTTTCTACTATAGAAGCTTTGAGTGCCTCAAGTTTCCTTGCGGATTCTCGAATTTTTTGTTCCAAATGGGTAAAAATTTGGTTATTTGAGGCAAACCTTTTAAAGGCCTCTTTAGCTTCACAGTGTAAAGTATCAAAAGCAGTAGGACAATGGGATACACGATAATATTCATCTACACCTAATGAGGAGATTAGGATATTTTTTGGCTTTCCAATCATAATTGTATTTCTTTTCATCATCATCGGTCCATTGTGCTTCGGGCTTAGGCACTAATTCATTATTCTCATTGGTCATGGTTATTTCAATTGGACCATTGAGAATAACGTTCCATATTTTTCTATCTATGGAATTTATGTGCAACCGCATACAGTCTTTCCAATAACTATAATTTTCACCATTGAAAACGGGAGCTCTATTATAAGCCCCTTTGGGTTCGTTAGCCATTTTCTATCAAAGTTATATTTTGAAGCACGGAGTGAACCAGAGCACCTGATACCACTTGTTAGACTATGGCACGGATCTAGAAGGGGGGGGGGGGGGTTAAATAGATCCCAATTAAAATTTGAGTCGGCGCTACCAATTAAAAATTGGTTTTGAAATTTTTTTTAAGTGCGGAAGCGGCCGAGGAAAATATAGTCTAAAACGAACCGTTATTGGAAAACCGGATATGCGTCAAGCCTATGGATTAGTGATAATGTAAAATACGAATCACTACACTCGTCACACAATCAAAGATTTGTTTCACTAGCTAGGATTCCTAGTTCCAATGATTCAAAGAGCAAACAAACTAGATACACAACTAAGATAATTTTGGTTTAGGCAAATTATCAAACACTTGGTGTGTAAAAACACTCCAAGTGATATTTATGTTGAGTAAGTGATTCCAATTAATCTAGCACAATATCCTATTGTACTTTGGATTCAAAAATAGAGTTTTAACTTCTTACTCAATTAATATCAAGATTTGATAAGAGTGCTTATACAAAAATCACTTAATTTTTAAGCTAAAAACAAATATGCAGAAAATTAGAGAAGGCAAAGATTTGATGAGGCAGTTCCCCCGTCGTCCTCGCTTCGGGGTACGTCTGCCCTCAATTCTAAAACTAGAATTAAGATGATTTAATAGATATCACCTGTTGAGTATAACCGTTTATACAAGGATTGCAAAGCAAATATACAACAGAATTCTCAAGACGTTGAATGTTGCTTTCACTCCTTGTTCCTTGATTCAAGGTGAATCAAGTCCTTCGATTGTTGTTGATAGACCTCCGATTCCAGCCCCTTTGTTGAATAACCCTCAGTTCTTCAAACCCTCAGCCCGGCTGATCTCAACTACAACAAATCGAACCTGAAATCTTCCCTTCAATATCACTGAATCCGCTACTAGATTGATGAAGACTTCCTCTTCTCAATCACCTTCGCTCAGCTGAAAATTGATGAAGAATTAGTCCAAAAACCCCCAAACACAAACCAGTCTTGGAGGACAAAACCCCAACGGTTTTATTCAAGAAAAAACCTGTCACAAGCTTCAACCCGAACCGGATTCCCCAATCTCGGCTTCGAACGTTATCACCTTTAACCAATCACAAAGCACTTCAAAAATGGTTGTGTGTAGTTGATGTGTTGTGAGATGTTGAAGATGAAGATGATGAATCTTGGACACCTATTTCACTTTTTCTTGTTTCTTTGAACACTTGAATCAATTTGACAAATGTTAGTTGATACAAGTAACTAAACTTCTATATATAGTAACCAACCTACCAACCAAACTTAACAGCTTTTCAAACAGAGTGGGAAGTAATCAAAAACAGAACTTGCGCACGAGCAGTCGACCATAGCAGGTCTATGCGTCGATGCATGGCCTGCAGTTTTGGACAGACTGAAGAATGCATCAGTATGCGTCGACCATAGGTCGGCGTACGCTGACCCGTGGGAAAGTGAAAGCTTCATGCGTCGACCCTGTGGTCGACTCAAGTCTTTCATGCGCTGACCCGTGACCAACTGCACTATGTTATGCGCCGACCTGTGGTCGACTCAAGCCTCCATGCGCTGATCTGTGACCAACTGCACTATGTTATGCGCTGACCCTTGTGGTCGACTCAAACCCTGCAAATCTGCGAAAATTCATATTTTTGTGGTTTTCATGCATTTTGTCATGACCATATTTTATCCACATATGTTGTATGAAATATAGCAGTTTAGATGAGCATAGAAAAGGATATGATAGGTGATATGTTGCATTTGTTTTGTAGAGGTGGAATCGACAATGCCGATTCATCCATGGTGGTCATTTGTCATCATCGAAACCTATGATCGTATGTTGTATGATAATTTGCCCTTACATAAACTTTGTATTCCGAGCAAAATTCTAAAGTCAAAATTCCAAACAAATTAAAAATAATAAAAAGAAGAAAAAAACAGAGAATGCAATTTCAAGGACTTTCGGGATCACAAAGGAGTAAGTAAATTTTGTATTCTAAACTTCAGGTAATATGGTGTTAGTGAGTAACTTTTTGTGCCAGTCAAAGTAAATAAGAAAACAGTTTACTAAAGAGTACATCATAAGTAGCAAGATTCTCACAGGGTAAAATCATCTCAACTCTCAAGTGTTTAGGTTAATTGTTTGCATACAAAGCACGTCATGAAAATTAGCACTACCATAAGCTTGAAAAGACTCTAATATCCACACTTAAAATACATCCACACAAAGATCGAAAGTGTTTTATTCAGGTTGTAACATGGTTAAGGTAAGGGTAAGATAAATCCTAAGGGGAATTAGGATAATATTTAAAGGGGAAAAAGAAAATTGAAAGAAATTGTGGAAGATGAACTAAAATTTCATTCACTTTCAAACAACAATTTTGCAACCATTTCTCTTTTCCTTTCTTCTTTATGTTCTTTTTTTTTCATAAGGAATATGTATGACAGTAATATGAATTGTCATCATTCTTTTCTTTTTCTTTTTTTTTCTTTTGTTCTTTAATTTTTTTTTTGTCAACTTTAGAATTATCACAACTATATTAGTTCAACCCCACGCAACTTCAAACAAGACTCTTTCAATCCTTTAAATAGGGTGATAACATTGTTTTTCACTTTAATTTTGGAATGAGATATAGGCAAAAAAATGAGATAAATAGGCTCAAAGGAGTTTCAAACAAGGGGTGATATAATTTTAGGGTTGGCTTTTTTGGATAAGTGGCTAAAAATAAAACAAAACAAATTGCCTTTATCATATTAGTGTGCATAAGTAAACAAAAAGTTTTAACAGGAGTCAAATTAAGTTCTAGAGTAACTAACAGACATGAGTGAAATCACACAAGAAAGAAAAAATAGATTTTTGAATATTATTCATCCTAAGGCTCAAAATCTCACAAAGGTTAATGATCTACCATAAATAATGCACAATTGAGAATTGATTCCTACTTATTATACTAAGAAAGCAAAAAAAAACACTCACCTCACACCACAAGTCTTTAGTCAAGAGAACGAAGAATTTACTCACGCTTGCAATCCAAAAATCAAAGAGAAAAAAAGCATGCATTTTTTTTAAGGAAGAAACAAGTAAATGACAAAAACCAAAGGAAAAAAAAGCATGCATTTTTATTTTATTTTAAGGAAGAAACAAGTAAATAACAAGAAACAAGTAAATAAAAATAAGAAAACAGAAAAGTAAATTACTTCTTCCGTCACACTTAAGATACACATTATCCTCAATGAAAGAACATAAGTATAAAATAAGAGAGAGAGAGAGAGAGAGAGAGAGAGAGAGAGAGAGAGAGAGAGAGAGAGAGAGAGAGAGAGAGAGAGAGAGAGAAAGAAGAAGAAGAACACACCCGGGTAGTCAAGGCAGATAGATGATTGCGTAAGTAGGCTTTCCCAAAGAGAGCTCTACTACAATCTCTTATTCCAAAGTGGAAATCTTATGGAGTAGCTTTAGGCAGTGATCATTGACCTTGCAATTTTTTATTAGTGCTTTCGCCTTTTGTTCCAGGATCAAAGAACGATCTTCGATATGTAAAAGTGTCGAATGGGCACATAAAAGTGATCTTATTTTTCACAACATCAAGTATTACAGGATTGAGGGGTTGTCGCACTGCTTTTCTTCCATATTTAAGTGAGATCCTATGCATATGCATGGATGGGCTAATATCATGAGTGTGAACCAAGGTCCATTCAGTTCCCTTCTTATGTTCCTACAATAAAATCCCTTCCTGCTCAAATTCAAGCTTTGATGAATAACTTAAATCTTCGTGATGTAATTCAGGTTGTAAATAATGTGGTTGTCCAATGGATGGTGTGTTTTGGGCAGCCTGGATGTCAAGAGCTTCAACTGCATAAATAGTTTTATCTAAATCTTCATATGCATGAAAAATATCCACCTACAAGGCAGCTTATATCTCAGCATAAACAGAACAAAGATGATTGTCAGTACATGCATCACAAGAATATCATCAAAATCAGACAGTGGTGGAAAATCAGCTAACAACTCAGAATAAGTATCATCAACTAATTCATAAAGCAATTCAATGTGAAAAACAAAGTGCCCTCATATGGGATGTTTCATATCATCAAAAATGTTGAATGATATCACCAAACTCCATCGACATTATTCCTTCATCAATGTTAATTTTTGTTTTTGCAGTTTTGATAAATGGCCTACCTAAAATGATGGATGCACTACTTGATTCATTCTCTCCCTCCATGTCCAGAATGTAGAAATCTGAAGGAAAAATCAAGTCATTAACTTGAACAAGTACATCTTTTATTACTCTAGCAAGGTGGGCATTATTTCTGTTTGCCAACTGAATCGTTAAACTTGTATTCTGCAAAGGACCAAGATCAAGATTGTAGGCATAACATTAATGGAAGCTCCTAAATCTCTAACATGCAATTTTTAAACTTGGTCCCAATGGTACATGGAATAGAGAAGGTTCTTGGATCTTTTCACTTTTGGGGCATAGTCTGAGTGAGAGATGTAGCATTTTGGCCCATTTTAGATTTTTCAGATGAATGCATAGGCTGAATGAAAGCCGAAACGTTTTGTCCCATGTTCACTCTTTCATTTTCCTTTAATATCCTTTTGTGTGTGCACAAGTCTTTCATAAATTTTGCATATTTCAGAACCTGCTTAATGACATTAAGAAGTGGAACGTTCACTGCTACTTTCCTAAACACGTCCAATATTTCCTTGTCCCTCTCTTCCTCATCCATTTTTTTGGTTTTAACTAATATTTGTGGGAAAGTAATTAGTGGAACATACTCTTTCTCAACAACGACTTCATATATGGGCTCAATAGCCTTTTTATTTTTTTGGGGAGCTAGTTCAACATATTCAACACTTTTTCCAGACCTTAAGGAAATTGCACTCACATTAAGGACTTTTAGATTCATTATTGTTTGGGCAGGTAGTTGGTTGAATCCTTGAACCTGCATGACATTCATTGAAGTGGCAAGCTATCTAGGTTGTGTCTGCAAATTCTGAATACTAGAATCCGTTCGTTGCTGAAATTGGAGATTTTATACAACTAGTTGCTTGAGAATGTCCTCTAATTAAGGTCCGGAAGTTGCAAAGGTAGTCACTTGTGGAGTGTTTTTTGGTGGAGGCCTAGGTTGTTGTTGTGTGGGTGGATTCCCATACTAAAGGTTTGGATGGTATCTATACTAGTTATTATTTTGAGGATTCTGAATGTTTGTTGCATATGCTTGAAGCAAATCAATAATTACACCCTCTTGCAATGTAGGACATGTATCTGTTGGGTGTTCATGGGAAGTGAAAATGCCACATAACCTTGTTGTTTGAGTTTTTCCTACTACCAATTGTCTCACCAATAAAGTAAGCTCATCAATTTTGGTCTCTAAAGTTTTATTGGAATAAGAAGCTTGAATCTTATTCACCCCTTTTGTCGGGACCATGGAATTGTTTCTAGTTGTGAATTATTGGGAGTTGAGTGTCATGTTCTCAATTAAGGTCTTAGCTGCAGGTGATGTCTTATTAACAAGTGCTTCTTCACTAGCAGCATCCAGGAATTGTTTCTAGTTGTCCCTCATAGAAGTATTGGATTATCAATTGCTCAAAATTTTGGTGTTGAGGACAACTCGACACTAATTGCTTGAATCTCTCCCAGTATTCGGCCAATGATTCCATGTCAACCAGTCCAATACCATATATCTTTTCTGATCAAAGCATCTCTTGGAGCAGGGAAATATCTTTCTAGGAAGACTTTCTTCTGATTATTCCAGCTTGTAACCGAATTTGGCTCTCAATATGATACAACCAATCTTTTGCAGCACCTTGTAGTGAGAATGGAAAGGCTTTGAGCTTGACATGATCTTCGGTGATTTCTTGAGGTCTTAATGGCGTAGAACATACAACCTGTAATTCTTTCAGATGCTTATGTGGATCCTCACTTGCAAGACCACTAAACCTTGGCAACAAGTGTATTACACCAGAGTTTGATTCAAAATGTGCAACAATTTCAGCATACTCAATACAAAGTGCATTATAATCCACATCCGATGCATCAAATTCTCTTAAAGTTATTTGCTCATCCATATTACAATAACCAAACTCAAAATCATAATCAAACAAATTATAGGAGAATACAAAATCATAATCACTAATAGTCATGCATCATAAGTCAACAAGCAAGAATTATGAAAATACCAACAATGTCCTTAATGAGAAAAACAATTGAAAAAAAAGAAAAATAATTAAAATAAGATAAAATAAAATCTGGAAATATCACTATAAATCAAATAAAATCAAAGTAAGACGCCACATAGTTTTTCGGATTTTTCGAAAATACAAAAACGGAAAATAAATCAATTTTTTTGTGAAAAAGCACATGGTTATAGATAGTGTGGAATAACGAAAAAGCTACGATATCGCAATTACAGTAAGGAACATACATCAACCAAAATAAATCAATTCTATTATATGAGAAATCGAATTAAGCAAACAAAATTCAAAGACATAAGTTGAAAAGGAAGTGAAATTGCATTCAAAAGTATAATAAACTCAAAGTTGTGGAATCCGAATACAACAGATAAACCTTTGGAAATTAGCTCTCCATGGGAATTGTAGTCGTCTAATTTTATTTCATGAAAACTGAATACCCTATCAGTAGCCCTGCATTTAGTTTGATTATTACAAGAGAAATAGGGCTCTAATAGCAACCGACCAGAAAAAGATAAAATTTGGCCCAAAGTAATTAATTTATAGAGTATGGAACAAAAACATAGTATTTGACTCTTTTGCACTCCGATTTAGCTTCTGACTTCAACACGAAACTTATATCTTATCTCCGAGTTTTCCATCACATATTAGAACGTGCCAAAAGGAATCATGTAGCTCAAGTTATGACCCACACAACAAAAATATGTCAAGTTACTATCTATTCGGAAAATAAGTAATAGCTTTAAAATAAAAGCATAAATAAGCTAAACTTAGGAAACGCACTAAAAACAGTCAAAATAACATAAGAGACTCTAGAATTCTCGTGGCGTAATAGTGAAATAATGTGCATCAAAATGCAGTAATCAACGGTCAAAAGGAAGACCGTAGTAGAAGCAATGAACACATGATACAAATCAAATTACCAAGAAAGAAGTGATCTACACACCGAGAAAAGGTATCACCCGAGAAGACAATAAAATTTGGGACGGAGATCAAAGGTAGGAAATAGAATAGTGATGAGGGAGACGAAGACAAATAAGGGAAATATCAATATATAATTTGCATCATGAGTCAGCAAGTAAGAATTATGAAAATACCAACAATGTCCTTAATGAGAAAAACAATTGAAAAAAATGAAAAACAATTAAAATAAGATAAAATAAAATCTGGAAATATCACTATAAATCAAATAAAATCAAAGTAAGACGCCACATAGTTTTTCGGATTTTTTCGAAAAATACAAAAACGGAAAATAAATCCTTTTTTTTTAAAACAAGGGTTTTTTACGCTAGACCGCGTAAAGGACAAAATAGCATAAACGAATAGCCCAGGAAGCATAATCGCAACACCTATGACTCTAATATTGGTTAAAATTTCTAGAGAGTCACCGACAATGGTGCCAATTTGATTCCCTGTCACACACGAGTCAAAAACGAGTTTAAAAATATAGTAAATGAAAGTGACACTCGAGTTGTATCGTAATGACTCTTGATTATCAACCAATTGAAATAGGAGGTTTAAGGTTTTTGATTATGCTACTGATTAAAAGAAACCGATTACGAATAAAATAAACAAGTTAATCTACTATTTCGATTTTCCAACTTATCATCGATTATTATAAAACCAAAACCCTGAGCAGAGTCTATTCTCTTTTCGATTACAACATCGATCACAAGCGCAATTGAAACTATATGATTTACGTTCCTATTTTTCGAATTAAGCACACGGTTATAGATAGTGTGAAATAACGAAAAAGCTATGATATCACAATTACAGTAAGGAACATACATCAACCAAAATAAATCAATTCTATTATATGAGAAATCGAATTAAGCAAACAAAATTCAAAGACATAAGTTGAAAAGGAAGTGAAATTGCATTGAAAAGTATAATAAATTCAAAGTTGTGGAATCCGAATACAACAGATAAACCTTTGGAAATTAGCTCTCCATGGGAATTATAATCGTCTAATTTTATTTCATGAAAACTGAATACCATAGTCGTAGCACTGCATTTAGTTTAATTATTACAAGAGAAATAGGGCTCTAATAGTAACCGATCAGAAAAAAATAAAATTTGGCCCAAAGTAATTAATTTATAGAGTATGGAATAAAAATATAGTATTTGACTCTTTTGCACTCCGATTTAGCTTCTGACTTCAACACGAAACTTGTATCTTATCTCCGAGTTTTCCAACACATATTAGAACGTGCCAAAAGGAATCATGTAGCTCAAGTTATGACCTACACAACAAAAATGTGTCAAGTTACTATCTATTCGGAAAATAAGTAATAGATTTAAAATAAAAGCATAAATAAGCTAAACTTAGGAAACACACTAAAAATAGTAAAAATAACATAAGAGACTCTAGAATTGTCGTGGCGTAATAGTGAAATAATGTGCATCAAAATGCAGTGATCAATAGTCAAAAGGAAGACCGTAGAAGAAGAAATGAACACATGATACAAATCAAATTACCAAGATCTACACACTGATGGCGGTTAGCGGGGGATATGGCTTCCGAGGAAATGCTAGAAAACCCATTCTTGGGTTCAAGGACGGTGAGAAGGTAGGTGGCATCCGGAACACTAGAGTACTCGTCAATGGGGGGTGTTCGTGCGACATCACATGCACAAAACTCTTAGAGAAGCTTGATCTGGAAAAGAGATAGAATATCACCTTATGCAAGTTCACACCTACAGGACTTTAACAATGTAGTGATACCAAAGAAGCTTGGGCTGAAAAGAGATAGAATATCACCTTATGCAGGTTCGGGCCTACAAGCTTGGGTATATGAAGTTGATTGTCACTCTTAGAAAGGGAAAGGACACCACGATGGTAGACATACAATTCTTGATAGTTCCTTGCAAAAGCGTATACAACTGCATATTAGGTAGACCCTTCGCTGCGACACTTGACATATTGGTTTCCCCGGTACATCTGAAATCAAAATACCACAATGTTTCTGGTGAAGCAGTATGTACCGACCTGTCAGGATCACATCGAATATACAAGCGGGAAGCAGGTGAGACTTCAACAAGGCATTGAACGACTTTCCACAAAGTGCATTGGATTAAACGAAAGTTATATTAACCGTCAACCTTATATAAGTAGCACACGCGCCAATTTCAAGTACAAATTCACTCCCAATTTCTCTATCACTTTACTGATTTAAGCGTTAAAGTTCTAACCTTGCATGTCAACTCCAACTTTGTCGCGCTTGAAGTCCTCACCATCGCATTAAGTTTTTTTAAATAATATAATAAAATGGTACAATATGGAAAAATATATAATTTGAAAGACAATAAAATCAACACTTTTTTTGATAATCTATACATTTTCAATAAATTATATATTTTTTAAATTCATTCAAATAAATCATCCAATCTAATGTAATGTAAAGATAATTTTCAAATTACTTACTTATCCTTTTTAAAAAATAAATACTCAGTCCTTCAAAAAATAAATGTCATATTTGTAAAATTTATTTGTTCTAAAATAAATGTAATTTTTAATTTCAAATGTCATTTTAATTTTTATCTTTCAATTGTATTTCTAATTAATATTCATAATTTTTTATTTCTCTCGTCTTACATTAATGATAATTAAAATACATAGTAAAATCATTATTCTTTTTCATCCATTTATCTCATTTTCTTAATAGATGGTAGTTATGATTTTGATAGATAACCTTAAAAATTATGTTAACAAATGTAATATAATTTATAGAATCATGCTAATCAGAGAATTTCAAATAAAGAAATATTATATGTTCAATGCATTGAATACATATAATATTTTTTTTTAAAAATAATTATTTCTGTTTTTAATGCATTAAATGCACATATTTTTATAAAAGACTTAGTCTCTTAACAAATGTTCAATTTACCTTTTTAATCTTTTAACATGTACTATAGGACACTCATTAGCATTTTCCTAATTTATATTATCAGAAATGCAAAGTAAAATATAATACTTTGCTTGTAGTTAGCATAGTTTAAATTATTTAATAAATAATTTGACATTTAAAGTCAGAGTGGAATTATTTTAAGACTAATTTTCTGTTAAAAGATACAGAAGAATAAAAGTTGGTGGTTTGTACTCCCTTGACTTCATTTATAAATAAAAGTTTTTTATTTTTTATTAAATATAAATAAATATCAATAAATTTATATATATTTAATATCTTTATTTCAAAAATATTTCTGTATTAATTATTTAATATAACTAATAAAAGATAATTTAATTGATAATATTTTAATAATTATGTTATCTTTTTTATATAAAATCAAATAATATATATATATATTATATATATATATATATATATATATATATATATATAATAAATATATTTTTTAATAAACTTGAGATTTGTTTTTTTTATAATTAAGATCGAAATAAATTTTTTTATATATGTTTTTTTCATTGTAATTGCAACTTTGAGTTTTTTTCTCATCATTTGTGGGAATAAACTAGTACTACAAAGTGCATTTGTCATCATTTGTGGGAATAAAGTAGTAGTACAAAGTGCATTCAAATGCGTGTTTAGTGCGTGTGTCGTGTCTACCCTTGCGTTAGTGGAAGATACCTTTGTCGTAGGGAGCACGTGTCAAGGTCCAGTAGAAGATTCCTCGTATTCATCAAACTTCTTTATTTGATCCAAATTCAAATTATCAAGTCATCCTTCTCAGGTCAATAGGTTAATTTTCAATCTGCACGCTTTAAGCATTGTAATAAGACGAAATAGTCTAAAACAATAAAACAGAGCAAAAAAAGTTTGTAGAATTTGTCTTTTGAAGTCTTTGGTTGTTTGCTTCTTTCTTGATCTCTTTTTACCGTTTAGAACTTGTTTTCCAACGTCCTAAAAAGTTGCTCGTGGGACAAGTCTCTTGCTCTTTACTACTTGAGACCTTCATCACCATGTGCACAAATTTTGTACAATTGAAGCTAGAATTTGAAGTCTCCAAAATTAATTTTTTGGAATTTTAATATAAAAAATAATGATAGTAAAAAAGTGAAATACTTAAAATAATATTTTATGAAAAGTTATTTAAATCAATTTTTTATTTGAGGTTTGTTAAAAAAAATTAACAAAAAAATTATATAATAATATAAAAATTATTTTAAAAAAAGCTGAAAGGAACTGACATTAAAACTGTGGTTAATTATTACTCAATGTCATAAACCAATATCCAACATATATGAGGGACAAAGATGATCAAATTTCAAGCACACCAACATAAAAAGACTCAAGATCATTTACACCTTGACCTTACACACTATGAATGCAACAAAAACTTTCCATGATCAAAGTGGAGTACTAGTAAATCTTATGAACAAAATAATAATACAGTTACTCCACTCAGAAACCTAGGTGGGTGGGATGGTGAAATTATGCAAGAAACCCTTCAAAACTTTAATGTCACTCACTACTTGTAACATATTATTACTAAAAGGCATTCCCAAACCCAATTTATAGTGTCACATTACAAGAGAATAAAGAATAGATAATGAAACAAGAGAACTCTATATTCTTTGCGCACAAATGCAACTTCAAGCCTTGAAGTCAAATTTGCCTGGCTCAGAGTATTTCTTTTCCACCTGTTCAACTTTGTTAAATTTAAAACCCCTGATTCTCAATACCTCAGGTTCTGAGGAATCTTTGTAGTCAACTGGTTCAAGAGCCCAACCATTGTTCTGAACTGAACCACTCACGTTAACCTATTTAATTTGTATAAAAAAAAACATATTAATTAAAAAACATTCAATCAAACACAAGCATGTGCATTCAAGTCAATAATATAAGTTTCAAGCTTCAATTACTTTTTGAAGAGCTAGTGGTGGGGTAATTTCTGAAAGTGATTTTTTTTGTGTGAAGGAAATAAAGCTAACACTACTGTGCTGTCTTGCATCAAGTTGTAACTACTCCTACTAAGCAGCTAATGTGCAAATGCAACAAAACCTCAACATGTAAAATACCGATGAATTGTATTGGCATACCTCTGCATCATCAACAGCATCTACAATAAGAGCCCCGTCTACAGAAAGATTTTCAATGAAAATTTTTCGACCCTTGATTGCTAGCGTAGACCTCTGAGAAATGGAGCAATTTCCACTGACTTTGCTCTTGACTAAAGAAAAAGTCAGACCCCATTTTGGCTTCCAAGTGATACGGGACCAAACTTCAACCTCTTGACCATTGATAACCTGTAATACCGGATCTGCTACTTGGAAACCAGCCTGGAAGAAATGGAAAAAAAAGAAGGCAGAGATTTGTAATAATCTGAAACGTCAATTACCGTTATAGCAATTGGCATCAAGGTAGTCACGAAAAAAGCACAAAAAGACATGTGAGAATGGGATAGATACACTGCATGAATCACAATAACAACCTAGAATCAAAGAAGATTCTTGAAACAACATTCAATTATATTTCATTCTAAATATAACTATTGCAGACCCATTTATAGGTACTGGGTATATTGGAGCTCCACTGTTTGACAAGTAAACAATCTTCTACAACTTTCTTAATCTGTACAGTATTCTAATCAGTATTGAACTCTACAGAGGCAGCAATCAATCATCTTCGTACCTTCCTGTCATGTATTAGACGCTAGCGTGCTACGCTAGATCATTTACCCTTGTCTAAATCTCTCTTATGGTTTGATCTATAATTCAACTTTCCTTTGTCTCTCTCCACTTTTTACTATTGGACTATTTTTCATCAGCTCTATTCTCATTACTGTTGTTTCTATAGTTCCTATCCGTACATGATCAAATCACCTAATTCGAGATTATAGCATTCTCTCTACAATGGGTCTGTGTCAAATTTCTCCCCAATAACTCTATTTTTACTCCTATCTTGTCTCGTAAGACAATTCATTCAACGTAACAGACTCATCTTTGTGACATTCAGTTTAATTTCTTTTAAGTTTTTACCATGCATCAAGCCGCTCTATGCAACATTGTAGGTTTTATTCTTACATTTCACCTACTCAATTTAGATCTTATGGCTGACATCTCTCTCTATCTCTGTTAGTTTGTATGATGGAATCAGCACTTGAAACATATATTGAATTTCTATCACAAATATTTTCACATTACCTAAAAAATAAATAAGTAATATCTACAAAACTAATTTATATGGAAAGAACATAAAATAATTAAAAGAAAATAAAACATTTAAAGTAATAAAATTATCACCTGTCTGTCATGCCATTCACATTCAAGACTTGCATGATATCAGAGTAAAATCACTAAATTACCTTTTTGAGAATAAGGCTATTTGCTCGATAGATGGCCATTTCTCCAGAGGTAGCACTATGGTATGGATTTCCTTTTGGCACCTTCAGATTAAAAATGAAGGTACAAGAAATTATCCATCTTGAAAGCCTTTTAGGAAGTTAAGGGCCTATTTGGTTTCTGTTTCCATTATCTGATTTCATTTCTTCTTTTCACCATTAATTGCAAAAATGTCAGTTTTTTAGTCTATTTCCTATTTTCCAAGTTCTCAATGAAAAATACTGAAAGCAATTAAAATTTGTTTTCAGTATTTTTTTTATAAAACTTGGAAGATAAGGGGGGAAATTAGAATTTTATGATTAAAAAATGAAAGTGAAATAAAAACTAAGTCATACCTAAGATACCATTACTCAAAACCTTTTACTCAATTGAGGTTTCAACTTGAATCCAAATTTCTCATTATCACAAACTTGTGGCAAGACCTTTCCAATATACTTCAATTCTATACTGCATCTAGCGCTCCCACTATTTTTTTTACATTCTTTTGTTTTTACATGTATGAACCTATGCATTAAAATTTAAGCAGTACCTTAGCAGCATCCTCAGCATTATTCTTCACAGGTGCATAAGCAAACCATGTTTCCATCACCTACACAATTACATAGGACCAGTCAAGTAGTACCAAGCATAATAACCAAACACCCAAAAAGTGACATCACATAATGGACTAACTCCATCTTTAACTGAAAATATGATCTCAAACGATGGCAAAGTCAAATTTGATAATAAGATTTGATTTGCTAAATTTTATGCACTGCTCTCAAATCGATAATTTACCGTGAACCCAACCCTAGAGGATGGGGGCAATGTTTTTGGATAGTCTTGCATCATACATTCAAGTCGAGTTGAGGATTTAAATGAAGTCTTGCTGGCATCTTTATACCTGCAGTATCAGGAGAAAAAAAAAAGATGATTAAGTCAGTATAGATTTTTCCTCAAGTTGTTCGTGAAAACTTTCTCATGAAATAATGCTAGTTCAACTACAAACTTATTGGAAATGGAATAGCTCGCCTCATACTTTAAAGAATAACATTGACCATCTATTTAGAAAAAGAAAGACAAGAAAGAAAAATGGTAAAACAATGTCTGATACAACAACAAAGCATAGACTGTAATCAACTAAAATTGAAGCATGCTACACTGAAGTGGTGAAGTAATAATATAATATAGTGAGTATTCAAAAGAAGAAATACTTTGGGTTCACGAACTCCTGTATGGCACCTCCTGTTTTTGCAAGCTCCTCAATGTAAGGACCAAGTTCTAAAATCAACTGGCAGAAAAAGTAAGTTATCGTTATTATGCAATCATGGTATAACCATGAATCATGATGCAGTTCAAATATGTAAGGATATAAACAACCAATTAAACATAGGCAATCAAAGCCCAATATTTCTAGTATACTAATTTCCAAATATAATGCATCATGAACTGAGGGCTCACACCACATGACATGATATTAATGCACATAAGCATACTATCAAATCTGCCCAACAATAAATAATTGAAAAGGCAAATTCCACAGCTGGTAGAAAGGACCATAACACTGAGATAAGTATGAAAAATAATTACTTGGTTTATATTTCCGGGAAATGGTGAGTAGCCAGTCTCACTGTTGACATCACCATCAGGGTATCCACTTGCTCTCAGAAGGGGATCTAGCTGATTGTACTCTACGTTTATCACCATAGACCTCCCTGGCATTTTAATGATCATGTGCTAAACATGTTACTTCAGGAAAATCCATAAAAAATGTCATTGACATAATGAAGTTGGGAGATATATTACTATTTATATAATGCTATTAAATTTGAATAAAACCTCCAACCATGTATGAATATAAGTACAATCAAGTGACATGGATTTTAAATTGTGATCTCATAGCAAATATTTTCTCAAAGAATAGGACCTATCCTAGCAACTATTTATTTGAACTTGGTAGCGTTTCAATCCTCAACAAATAAGAAAAGAAAGTGGTACACACACAATTGGGGGAATGAAAAGGCTACATAGCTTGTTTAGCTATCACAGATTTACAGTTACTCTCAGGATTTGGGTTGGACCTAACTCATCCCTATAAAACCGGCTTGTAGGGTGAGGATTTCCTCCACACTTATAAACACAACACAGACCATATCTCTAAGCAATGTGAGACTAAATTCACCCCTTCAAAGCCAACACAATGAAGGTGTTGGGGGCTGCAATGAAGGCAAGCCAAAGTGCCGCAATTAAGGCGACTAGGGACGGACCGCAATTAAGGCGGAAAGTCCAAGACACCCCTTCACGCTTGGGCCTCAATGAGTTCGAAGCGTGGACTATGCGGGAAGCCCATTGTTGGGTCTAGGATAGGTTCTGATACCATCGCAGAATTTGGGTTGAGTCTAACTCATCCCTACAAAACCGGCTTATAAGGTGAGGATTGCCCCTATTTATAAAAACATGTTCAAGCCATATATTGTCCGATGTGGGACTCTTTAACAATTCCCAATACAGTTACCAAATTGTATTGGTTTAGTTCAAGCGAATAGTTTGAAGATCAGCATCAAAATTGTTTCAGCATTATGCTCATGCGTTATTAAAGTAGTTACTCATTCACCATCTTTGTATTACATTTGGTTTCAAAACAAGGGTTCCTATGTGTATCCACTGATAATGATGTCGGGCAGATCAAGTAACCCGCCGCATTTAAAAAAAAATAGTAAAAACTTTAGGTGTTGTGCATTATGCACAGTGCATTCTTAGCCTAATAATGCACAATACCTAAAGTTTTTACCATTTTTTTTAAATGCAGCGGGTTACGTGATCTGCCCGGCATCAATATCAGTGGATGAGTTTAATCGTTAAAACCATTTTGCTACTACAAAGAATCATTGTCTACCATCTCCTAAGACAAATAATAACATATTCATAAAATTTACAGTTTCAAACCACTTTACAGGTAAGAAAAAAGTTCTATCCTTTGCAACATACACCAAAAGCAAGTTTGTTATGCTCACCCACATTAATATGTGACTCTAGAATGCCCACTATTTTCTTTGTCTATGAGAGATGAAATAATCAACTTACCATCAGAGTGGGTGAGCCTGGTAATTCCACCAATAGCTTCTTTTGCTTTCCGAGGTACTGCAAGAGAATTGACATGGTACTGTTTTGTAGAACTGACACCCAGTGCTGATGGAATTGCCTGTATCCACAAATTACTAGGAAATAATTACTAAAAATATACCGACTGGAATTTCAAAGAGGATTTGTTGAAACTTGAAAGTACGATATATGCTAAAGCAACATACCTTGAACAGAAGTCCATTTGTATCTTGGAAAAAGAGAACCCATTTCAACCCGGCATTATACCTAACACATCAATTTTATGATAAATGCATATCGACAATATACAAAGCAATTTGATCTACTTTTTTATTGGAGTTTTAGATTTCAATCCCATAAGTTAATAAAATTAGCAGCTGAATTTATAGTGTTACATAACAACTTTTTTTTGTTCATAAATATATTCAGATCATTCTTAAATTACTTGGAAATATCTATTGAACAGTTCTATCAAATTTCTTCATATATCAGAAAGTAAAATGGAAGACATAAAAATAGGTCTTAAGGATCTATAAACTGTTTTGAGTCATACCATACTTTCAGAATACCGCTGGAATGAAGAAGTGAATGCACATCACCATGTCCGTGTGGTTTTGTCTACACAAAGAGACAGAGTTAATAGAATGCACTTAGTTTGAAAATATAATATGAGGCTAATAGAGAGTGTTTCTTTCTCTTTATTTTGCTAAAATAGTGCAATCGTACTTGTATCCAACAATACCTGAACTCTGTATCTGTTTTGTGGATCCAATGCAAGTCTGGCATCATTATCTTCTAAGCATGCCACTTTTTCCTGAATCATGTTCAAATTTAATAATTAAATTTTTTTTAAATCAGATTGATCTTTGCACGAGACATTAAAAGAAAAACCTACCTGCTTTAAGAGTGTTACTTGTGTGGGTTGCATGCCAAAGTAAGAATTCGATTCTAATAGATCTAAGGTACGCCCATGGGTGTCATCAGAGGTCATAATAACAAAAGGAATGTGTGTCTGGCCTTCACCTGAAAGTTGAAAAACACACCCATTACTAGAAAATACTTAAAAATGTCAATAGTTTGAAAAGAGAGGAAGAAAATTAAACTCTAAAAGTAGTTTTTCTTTCTATGGTGTGGAAAAAACTTTTTGGAAAGCATTTTATCAGAAGTAAAAAGGCATTTGCTCAAATTCCTAGTTTTGCTGTAACAGTCAACTGTTACAACTCATTCTAGGAGGGAAAGATTACATGTCATTTTAAGAATGCTTTTACATAATACATCATTTTTTTTGTAAAAAAGCTCAAGGATGAAAATTGTTTTTTATGAAGAAAAAATCATTTCACCAAAAATGTTTTGCAGAGAGCTATCTTCTACTGATATTTTTTTCTTTCCAAAATCAAGTTATTTTCCATAAGGTAAAGCATACATAAAAGTTATTTTTCATCAAAACAAATGGACCCTCAGTCATAGAAATTTGGTATCATTTAAACAATCAGTCTACACAATTTTCTCTCAGTCTTTTGTTTAACCACATACGTAACAAAGTCAAATGGTTAAATATGACTCTACTGAAAAGGAAATTAATACTGACCTTCTGAGCTTGCTTCTTGAAGTGCCAATATTGATTCAATGTAATGTTGTAAGAAACATGTTCCAGTAGTTGTTTCGGCTGGAAGAGCAACCTAAAAGAAAAACATAAGATATGGCTAAGAGTTAGTAATTGATCCCTTCTCAAGCAGGAATTGTCCAGACAAACACACAGCACAAAAACCCCTTTATAAGGTACAGGAGCTAGAGCTAAAGCTATGAAAAAGTATTAGTCCTTCCATTTACACGCATATCTCAGTACCTTACAATACATTGTTTTAGAAGCAGGGGAAAGGAGAAGACTCTATTGTGGAAATATGATAAATATCATAAGAAATTGAATAAACAGTTCTCCAAGCAAATAAGGAAAAAAATGCATAATTTTAAATGCAAAATAACAACCCCAATATTAAAACAGATCAAAGCTGCATTAAATTCAATATTAAGTTATCCATGGAAGCACCAGCAGAGCTTTGCTGTGATGGGGGAGCCCAAAAGTTATTAAATTTCTCTTGAAAAATTGATTATATGAGAATACTAGAATAGAAGCCTTCCAATTCAAAAGGAAAGAGACTCAAAGACATAGTGAGACTCATAGTAGCAGATGAGAGGGTACACCACATTGCCATCCTTGTCTAGACACGTGGCTTCTCCAGATAATTTAATGACAAACTAGTCAATGTGTTTGGGTATTAGATTCCTCATTTTAATCTTCATTTAATCTAGATCCACCAAAAAAATTCTAATGTGCTTAGCATTTAATTAAGTTGGCCCCCTCAATAAGTTAGTTTAAACAAGCTCGCAATGATCACCAACCACAGATTTTGACAAAACAACAACAGCCTTTATATACAAGATACCATCATCACAGAAAATGACAGAAGCAAAAAAAAAAAATCAACAAAGGTAAACCTTAATCCCATTGTACCCTAGACGCTCCCCAAGACCGCCAGCAACAAGAACAAATGCAGCTCTCCGAGCTTCACGCACACCTGCTTCCTCATATTTATTGAAGTTCTCATCACCAAATTTCAATGTCTCACCGGTTGGAACCTGCAAAACCATTCAAATTCAATAACATTTTATCCCATGGACATGCACGAAAATTCAAATTCAAATTCAATAACATCCTTATAGATACACATGTAATGTAGCACCATCACCTGAAAAAAGGTGTGTCCTGTCAGTGTCGGAGTCCAAAACCGACGGTAACACTTGTGATTAAATTTAATTTATTCATTTTTTTCAAATTATTACATGTGTCAATGTGTCAGTGTTGGTCTCCGTGTTTCATAAATACTATGACTAAAATGCACAACGTTGAAAATATAATAAAGTGGAAGAAACAAGGTAGCATATGAATATGACAAATAAATAAATCAATCATTGTGACTTACAGAAGGTGTGAAGCCGTCAAAAGGATTATTTCCAGCTTTGGAATCAGCCAAGAGTCGTTTAGCGTTATTGATATATGCTACCAACCCACCAGGGTAGCTAGAATCGAGTAGAACAAGCTAACAAAAACGCAGTGTCATTTAGATAGATATAATACAGGAAATGCGCGGATCTATCTATTAGATGGAAATTGAAAACAAACCTGATCGAAGAACGCTTTCTTCTCGTCGTCATCGACGCCGGGATTTGGCCAATCGCGAAACAGGTGGTCTTGGCCATTATCCAATAGCATCTTCACCAACTCTCGCTGAAACGCGGAACAATAATCAGAATCAGAATCAGAAACCGAAGCATTAAAGGTTATTAGATAGAAAGGGGAGAGAACCTGTTGAGGCGAGAGAAGGTTGAAATTTTCGCCGAGGGAGGAAGCCATGGGAATTGGAATCGAAGGTGAAGAGAGTGAGAGTAGAAGACGGTTACGACGGAGAAGAAATGGTGAAATGAAATGTGCCGGTAAATATATTATATCGATCTGATTTTTACTGAAATAGTTTCAACTTTTGAATTTGAGTTCTAACTGGGTAGGTACATCTCAAATTCTCAATCTCACCTGAACACAAGGTTCACCTTCAGTTTGTTAACTGGGCCCATACCAGGCACGTGGCACAGGCATACAACAAATTGACTGATAACTTTTATAATTAAATAAAATTGACTAACATTAACTTGTTTTTTTTACTCACTAACATTAACTTGGTATAACTACCTATAAATTCTAATAATGTTTTTTGATTAATATTTATTTTTAAATTAATTTTTAATTTTTTTTATTTTAAATTTTTGTCTGGTGCGCTAAAATAGAATAAAAACAAGATATGACAATGAGATGGATAGAAATATGATAGACATATTGAAATTTTTTATTTAAATAATCATTTTTCTACATCTATTTTCATTATATTGCAAACATGGTTTGTCTTCGTCGTCACTATGGAAAAATGATTTATTTGAGAGACAAGTCTCCGATGGAGATGCTCTTCTAGAATATTTGTCGTTTCGAGCCACTAAAGAAGTATTGAGACGGAAACATTTGTCGTTGGTTAGACGGAAATATACCTGAAGGCGAAAAAATTAGAAGTATTGAGAGACTCGATATCGTATGTGGATGAGTGCGAGTAAAAAATGATAAGGATGTTATGGAAGTGATGTTTGGACCAAATGATATCATTTTGAATGTTGTAATCAATTAGAAATGTTGTTTTTAAACGTTGTGGTTAAGTATTTTTTATCTATTTTGATATTTATTGTTTGTGTTGTTTATTCAGACTTGTTCGACTTTAAGTGTGTTTAAGTTGGAGTGATGTTTCTTGTTAACCTTGTTGTAACAAAAAATTGTTAATATATCAAAACCAAAGGTTGCAAAAATTAAAAGGAGGTACTAAATTATGATGCAGAGGTTGTTCCGAGATTGGGACATTTTTTCTTATGGTGTCTGGGTTGACAACATATACCACATAATTTTATCATTTTACCAGCCGTATTCATTTCTATTATAATACGCGTGTTGTTTGACTATCCCTTTTTCTTTCTCCGCATCTCATTGCTATGTCAAATTATGTCCCCTTGATATGTAGGTCAATATTCCTCCATTTCTAGCACTGAGAAACTTTCGTTATAGACATTCATGACGGTAATGGCCTTGTAAAACATCGGATATATGGTTGTAAGCGTCCTGGCGAGTATGTGTGCATGCCGCAATGACATAGGAGCAAGGAATACGGAAGACCTGGAACTTTCCAGAGTCGCACCAACTTCTGTTTAGTCTGACAACATAGGATAAATTTGATATCCCCTCAATATGGTTCATTGTTTCGTGTACACTGAAATTTTGCATATGACGGTCAAAGATTGTAATCGCGTGTGTGTTAGCTTTGATAGTTTCCTCTTTCATCACTTTCATACAATATTCCTTGAATAATTGACCTGACATCTACACTACACTCCATCTTTCACCTCTGGGACTATTGAATGCTGACTTGTTAGATGATAACTCGAGAGGTCAAGGTATACTCATTTCACGTCGTAAGGCATATTACAACAACTTACAGTTAGATGAAAATTTTATCGAAGACGCTCGAATAATAAAAACTATGTGTTATATTATGCTTTTAATTGGTTTATTTTTATTTCCCGAAGGTAGTGGTTCTAGTATGCATGTTATGTATTTACCTTTATTAAGACATGTAGATAGAATAATTAGTTACAGTTGGGGGTCCACTTGTTTGACTTATCTTTATAGCTCTTTGTGTAAAAATGCACACAAAGACACATCTACATTCACCATTATGGAGATGCACCATAGTGATCGTGTTAAATTGCAGTTCGGTATGCTTCAACACATCCCAAATCCCCTGACAAACCTCGGAGAATGGCATCTACAAAAAGTTAACGGTCAGTGGAACTTTAACCCTTGTCAAAGCTTCACTATATCTGAGTGTCGAAAATGGAAGTACCGACAAGACCATGTCTTAATTGATGTTGTGATGTCAACCGAAGAAAAACCAACTCATAATTATATGACTTGGTACATATCGATTGGATTTGAGTTCCTCGCCGAGGACATGTACCTATACGACCCACGCCAAGTAACTTACTCACAAGAAGGTTCAACATCTAACCCCCAACAACATTGTCAGACCGATTACTCACAACCCCCTATTTATCAAAAATTTTGGTCCACAAACAGACTAACCTACGACCCTAACATGCCAAACATTCAACCACAATACCAATAGCATACCTCGTACCACCACCAACAAGTAGATCATCATCAATACACCCAACATCGTTATACACCCAACACATCACCCTACCATAGCAGCCTTAGTCAAAACATTCAACGATCATTTAATATCAATCGTCCCTCCTATTACTATAGCCAAGAAGCTCAAACATCACAAAACCAAAACATGCAACAACCATATGGCTATCAAACACCACAACAATCATTTCAACCTTTCCTCGACGCATCATTCACACCAATGTCGCCCTTCAATCGTCTTGGTCGCCCTCCATTAACTCAAACGCAACCCAACTACTCTGACATGGGTCACGAGCTCAGCTATGGCGGTAACACTTCATTGCATACACAAGACTACACGGATTTGTCTGAATATCTTAGGCAATCTCCTGCAGCTGGTGGTGATGTTCCTGGGTCCTCAAATCCTCAAACACCTGGGGTGAATCATCAACGTGGGTTAGGGTCGCGTGCTCGGGTAGCTAGGGTATGTGGTGCTGGAGGTCAGTCAGGTCATCCCGGTCAACGACATTAGTCTTTTTGGTTATCATATGTAAACGCATATTAATATTAATATCAATTTGTCTGATTTCGACTTTTATCTAAAGTATACATTATTTTAAAAAAAAATTACACAACACACATGTGTCAGATCAATTGGCACATCCTTTAAAATTATACACACATGTGTCAATTGGATTGTCATCACTATGTGCATAAGCCAATCCAATTGGCGTGACCTCTTTAACTTAGAGAGCAGACGTCAATTCATGTGGCGTCATCTCTTCAAAATGAGGTAGTTTTAGAATTAAACTAAAAAGTGAGTTATTTTGAGGATTTTTTTTTTAAAAATGGGTGATTTGAATAAAAAATTGACATATCATATAATATCATATAATATATTTGGTGTTCACATGGGAAAAAAACATGATAGCATTATTTCATTGTTTTATGAGTTTGACACACATAATAAAATCCCATGTATTGAAAAAGAAGAAGAAAAAAAAAGTAGGATAAAAAAAAAGAGTCGGAGATCAAACCAAATATGTTATAAATCTACTAAAGTTAACGGATGGCAACTTTAGACAAAACCTTATGTTAATGTGTTATTTTTTATAACACTTTTAGTCGCAATTCTAATTTATCTTTTTTGCATTTACTATATAAATTTCTAAAACTTAAATATAATTATGTAATTTTCAAAAGTCATTTTCATTACCTTTTTTTATTTTCCATAATAAAAAGTGTCTTTATAAAATCTTAACTAAAAAAAAATGTGTTCATTTAAAAAACAATTTAGTTATTTAAGTATAAAAATGAATAAAGTAACGTTATAAAATTTTAGATAAAAAAAATCTATAAAAAGTATTTTATTTATTTATATATCAAAATGAAAAAAAATAACATTATAATACCTTAGCTGGAAAAAAAGTGTTTTTAAATATTCTTATAAAAGTTATTTTGTTTATTTATATATAAAAATAAACAAAATATCCTTGTAATATCCTTATAACACATTAGCTAGAAATAAATTATTCTTATACAAAATTACTTTCCTTATTTACAGTATAAATATTATGTCGATCACTTATAATAATATTTATTTACAAACAATTTATAATAGAGGACAATTAAAAATATAAAAATACAATTTTAATATGAATAAAAAAAAATTCATGTCTATTTATTCTATTTATATATAATATTTAGAGATAAATATTTAAAATATTTTTTATTTATTTTAAATCATTAAGATTTAATAATTTAATATGCGACTCTTCAATAATTTTATATATAACGTTTTAACATTATTAGCTCTTAAAAGTAACTTATTTTAATTCTCACTTTTTTTATATTTTATTTCCTTTAAAAGCCTTGGAAAAAAATGTATCTCGATAAAAAATATTTTCCTTAGAAAAATACAAAATATTCTTATAAAGTCTTGGCTAATAAAATGTCCTTATAAAAATCATTTTTCTTATTTAACATCACAAATAATACATAAATCACTTAAAACAATATCATTTATATAAATATTTTTATAGTAGAGAAAAAATTAAAAATAGTAATAATTTTTTAATATGAATAATGTTGTAATGTCGGATTACAAAGTATAATTGATTTTTTGATCAACAAGAAATCCACAAGGGTAGAAAAGAAGAAAACAATAAGAACACAACGAAATTGATTATAAACGGTTATTCTTTACTTTCTCTTTGAAACAAGATTACAAGTGTTACAAAATAGTAAATAATTTATCTCACCCTAATTAGGATTTGCCTTATGCAATGATGAGAGACTAGTATGCTATTTATAAGAAAACTAACATACTAATCTAATGGACTTTTACACACAGACTCATTACACAAGCTAACTTAGAGAACAAGTTAACTTAAACAATTTGGCATAACAAACATACCTAATTCGACATGCTAATAATCCTAGCATACTTCGACTACAACATGTGAACAGACTTCGACGACATGCTAAGGTCATGTCGAATTGTCGAACCAAGAAGCCACCCTTCGACCATAATAGTGTTCGACCCAATATCTCACAAATCTCCACATTGGAACAAACTATATAACATCAAGGGAATAAACTAGCCTTTTTCATGCAGCTTTATCTACTGCATATAGTGGAAAAATTTGCAACTTGGTAATGTCTTGGTGATCATATCAGCAGCAACACATCTCAATAGAAGAAATAAGATAAAACTTTCATTAATATTCTTACCACTAACAACAAATAAACCTTTAGGGTTCAGGCACTAACATCATCAACAACAACAATATAATCACAATATATCTCAATAACATTACTATTACATGCATGGTAGAGATAATTTACGTACTGGAAACATGATGAAGAAGTCAAAGAGGTACATGATATACATTTCTTTCTTCCTTCTTGCAAGTATTGTCCGTCTTCCTCCTTCGAATTTTCATTTGTATTTTGTAGCTTTGTACAACCTGAAGTGATATTGATAGAGTTTTTTTTTCACGTTTATTGAAAATATATATGGTAAAGAAATGAAGATGACATGATGGTAAACAAGTTGGATATGAAACGTGTTTAGGCTTCTTTTGGTTAATGGAAATGAAAAATTTGTTAGGGTTCAAATGATTTTCCTAAGTGTTGAGTGTGTGTTTCGTAACACAATAAAATTAAATAGACATGACAAGGTAAGTTGTGTTTCTTGAATAAGAATATAACATTTCACCAGGTTGGATAATTCAACCATAGTGATTCTCATTTATTTAATTTTTATTTTATCAAAGCGCCAATTTTTAACCATTTAAAAGTTTTAAAAAAAAAAAAACATAACACCATGGTTGGAATATCCAACCATGGTGAGATCTGACTTATATTTGATGGCATTAGGATTTGAACTCGTGAACTTTACGAGATTTCCTCACAGTTGCTTTATCCAACCGTGGTAAAATGTAAAGTATTTTTAATTTTAAAAATTAATAAAATGATGACGCATGATTTTCAAAATGTTACAAAGGTTCTTCAAACAATTATGGTGAAATAGGCATCACAATATATATTTTTTGTACTAGTGATTATAACAGTTAACAATAAAAAAATTGTAGTCATCATGAAAATACCACATCTTGAGAAATTTGTTTTTAGAGGCAAAGTTCCCGACATTAAGTCTTAGTTAAAGTGGATATTGAGACTGAAGTACAAACATTGAACCAATTATGGGTGCATAATACATCACCCAATATTATTTCCACAAGTTTACCATTGGAACAAGTGAAGTGAGCAACAAAAATGGGAAGATCCACTAGATTAATTGATTCAGTCCAAAAAAAAATATCCATAGGGGTTATGTTTGAAAAAATGCAGGCCTCTATATTCATGAGAACCTAAAATTTAGTTAAAATTATGGATCTATGTATTTATAGGTATAATTTTCAAATGGTTTTGATGATGACAACCGATGACAATTGTCAAACATCTATTAAAGATGACTACTCCAAAAGTCAAGTGGATTTGGGATGTTGAGAGTTCTTTGTGTCAACAATTAAAGGAAAATTTGATATCAATTGTCGAGTAAAGCCCCTGATGATGGCACCTGATCAAAAAGATATATCAAGCCTCATGAATTAGATAATTCAAATATTCAATTGAAGTGTTAATCAATTATTGAATCAAATAGAGGATCATGAAGTCTGAAAGAGAGAAAAAGTGTGAATGCTCACTTGGTCCTTCGCATAGCATTTTAGAGTGACCAGTTTAAATTGTAAAAGGTCAAGAGTAAGTCTTTATGTATTGAATCACACATACGCGCGCGTGCGCGCGCACACATACACACACATGCACACACATAAATGCACATAAATCCTTTTCAAACCCTCTTTTATTTCATAAAACTTCTTGAAATCCTATCAAATCCTGAATTAAATTGATTAAGAAGTGTTTCTAATCAACTAAGAAAATTTACACACTGTCTAATCTATTAAGGACTTGGTCCAATTGATTAAGGTAAGGTGAAATACCTCTTAATCGATTAGAAAATATGTTAATTGATTAATTCATATTGACGTTTTAAGATTTTATTTTATGAATTAGGGTTACGTCTTTTGAAGATTTTAATCAATTAAAATATATGTTAATTGATTAAATCAATTAATTTTGCCCACGGATCATGTTCTTTTGAGATAAATCTTTTCATATATATATATATATATATATATATATATATATATATATATATATATATATATATATATATATTATATTATATATATATATATTATATATATATATATATATATATATATATATATATATATATATATATACGGGGTTTCTCCTCATTTCATTTTACACCATATTTATGAATAGAAGCCTATATATTTTTCTTCTACTCTCCTTATTTTTTAAATTACTTTTTCACAATAATCGTTGTAGTATTGACAGACTAAAAAGCCCTTCAGATAGTTTTGTTGTAACTAGTGTTGAGTTTAATATGCTTTATTCAATAGTGTGATTCTATTAGAAATTAAATTTGTAAAGTAATTAAAATGTTACAAGCTTAACCTGAAAAAAGCTTCGGTGGACGTTCTCTTGCTAATCCTATATAAAAACTCAAGTATGATTTTGAGGAACTCTCGGAGGAGAAACTTTTAGGGACAAAAATTAGTCAAGTGGTTAGGACAAACCTATATAAATCTTTTGTACATTCTATTTATCTCTTCTCTATTTATTTTTTGCTATTTAATTTATTTTTGCTACATATCTCTTTTCATCTCCATCTTCTTTCTATCATTTTGCTTTCATTTCTCTATGTGTTTATCGAAACTAATATAAATGTTTTCAAAGATAATTCTTTTTATCAATTAACACTACGCCAAATAAGGGAAAAGAGGGCGCTTATTTTGGCCTATAACAGCGCTTTTAAGCGCCCTCTAAAGTGGCGCTGGCATAGGTAAAGACAGCGCTTTGTTTTCCTGGAGAAAGCGCTGTCTAAAGGGCCACATTATAGTGCGCTTTATGAAAAAAGCGCCCTCTGGAGTGGTCCATAAAGGGACACCTTAGACGGCGCTTTCTGGAAAAAGCGCCCTCTAAAGTTGTCAATGTAAAGTGTTTAGAGGGCGCTTTCTGGAAAAAGCGCCCTCTAAAGTTGTCAATGTAAAGTGTTCAGAGGGCGCTTATTTTTTTAAAATAACTAACACTTTAGAGGGCGCTTTCTGCAGAAAGCGCCCTCTAAAGTTGTCAATGTAAAGTGTTTAGAGGGCGCTTTCTGGACAAAGCGCCCTCTAAAGTTGTCAATGTAAAGTGTTTAGAGGGCGCTTCCTACAGAAAGCGCCCTCTAAAGTGTTAGTTATTTTAAAAAAATTGTTTGAAAAACAGTGGATATTTAATTGGTAACCTGTTCGCATGCTGCAAAAGTGTAAAATTCATATTGATTTCATCCTTTAATCCAATGTTATACACCATTAATCCATTGATATATACAACATGAATCCATTTATATACAACATTAATCCTCCATATATACAACATTAATATATGATTCTTTGATCAACAATATACAACAACATATTCATGATTTAGTAAAAGTACAACAACAATATACAACATATATACAACAACAGCATACAACAACAACATTCCATACATATATGTACAACAATATACAACCTAGCTATATGATTCTTTGATCAACAATGAATTGACACAATTCATCCTTCATTTCATCCAAATGAGCTCTTGAGTAAGATTTGTATTCCTCAAAGTACTACAATTAAGAGAATAAAACATATTCATGATTTAGTAACAAATTAGATGAGTTATCCGATAATATTAAAATAAACCCTAAGTTATTATTCCATACCACTTTTGGGATGTCTATACGATTCAACGCAATGATATCTCTTATAAATCTCAATACAAAAAATCCGCAATCGACCGAATTATTTTGCTGAGGACACTACACAGAAAAACAAACAATATATATATAGTTAATTTCTTACAAACACTATTATAAGCAAAAAAACAAACACTATTATAAGCAAAAATAAGATACTTAATATATACCTGAACTCTGACCCAGGTAATGTCCTTCCTAATGCGGTAATTCTTTTTCGATCTAAATTTTATTATTGCCCTAACAAAATAAAAACGTATATTGAGATCAATCTGACAGACATAATTAAATATAGAAATACAGACGAATATTTAGGGGAATTTCACTTACGTGTCAACCGTCTTCTTCAAACCCGGATATTTACTCCAATCACCCGATAACGAATCGAGATAATACACTATTAGTCTCGAAAGATCCATGGCAACCAACACCCAGTGACCACTGTAAAATAAAACAAAAATTTAGATGAATGAAAATTTTCTACGTAAAAGATATACATAGATTAGAATGAAATTATTAGAAAGAAAATCTAACCCGTTGCCAGAATTAAACGGTAAAAAATACAAACTGCGTGTAGTATTATCGCCGGCCGCCATGAATCTATCGACTAGATCATTCTTTACGGATGTTGGATTTTTCGATATTAACGTTGCGTTGACACGGGAAGCAGCAATAAAATTGAAACGGTTACACAATTCAGTTCCCCGCATCAATTTGTCATACATATACCTTAAATAGAAACATAATAAATATTAGACTACTCATTGAAATGTGTAAATAAATTGTTCAACTAAGTAAATTATAGATTGATCGGAGTACCATATGTATGTATGAATGATAGCGATGCCCAATTCGTCGTGCTCAAAAAGTTGTTGCATGTCCTCCTTTCCAATTATTTCGAAATGAGCTTTTCCGAAAACACCTTCATCAAAATCTATACTACGAATGGACCCGTCCATAATATCGGACTCTTCCACCATTTTCTCAAGACGCATCATAATTTGAGATTTTGTCCCGGCCGTCGTTGGAATATCCTTCGTTGGAATATCCTTCGTTGGAATATCCTTACCATCGCTTTTCAACTTTCGACCGGGAACCTAAAAATTCATATAAAATAAATCATTACTTTTTGTGATGCAAAAGAATCGTTGTGTATATAATTCAATGGGTATATATATTTGTACCTCTTTTTGAGATGCAACCGACTCGATGCGTCTTGAAATCCCTTTACCAGCTTTAGGGGTGGGTCTTGAAGGAGTCTAACATTACCATGTAATAAGGATTGATTAAATATCATAATTGTAGCTGAATTGAAATGTGAATACTAAATATTCATAATCATTTAGAACATATATACCTCGGCATCAGGGAAAATTAGATCTGACGGCCAACCAACAAAGGATCCGACTGCATCTCGCATCAACGTTGTCTCTGAAACAACGTCGGATAATGGTAGACGAGCGTCCGTATCTAATACGAGGTCAACCGAAACTTTCATAAATCCCACCGGGAGGGGATTATGGTGAAGTAATTCACCCGAAGTATTGTGCACTTTTCCCTTGCCAACATGCGATAAGTTGGTGACGATAGATACAGCTGACAAGGTGAAATGCCCTAAACCAATAATAAATGTTATTGTTAACTTGTATATGTGTCAAGTAAAAAAGTGCTATTTTAATTTCATAATAACATATATAATTACCTCGGGAAATTTCGGTTGATGATTGATACTAGCTCGGTCACTAGTATCTTTTGCCTCGGAAGCGCACCTTTCCTCTCTATACCTTGCATTCTCGTTTTGCAGTTGGAGTACTTGTGCCTTTAACTCCGCCAAGGTCTCCATCACCTCTTTGTTGGTAGGATTTTTTGTTTTTGTTTTTTTATAAAATGACGACGGAGTCACACCAAAACCCTTACCCCTCACACGACCGGAATACTCAGGAACATTTAGTACTCGACTAAGTACGCTCCTGCAATCCTGGACCTCGGTTGAAGGTACGGTTTGGGATAAAGTCTCCTGAAATATTATTAGAGGAGATTAAAAATGAATTATATGTCTAACAAAATTTTCGATATAATTAAAGAAATAATGTTACATATACTTACACATTCGTCATAAACATTTTGGACCGCTTCAACGACAGCCTCATCCTTCCCAACCCGAGCAGCCTTCCATAATACGTGCTCCGGAAGAGATGTTGCGTCACTTTTCTCCTCGGCTAGCTACACATTGAATTAGATTATAAGATCATCAATTATAACATATTGTGACAAGTATAAGCTCATAGCATTTGAATATACTCACAATTCTTTGTTGTAACCGTGCATAACCCGTACGCCCTTTTTTGTACGGATACGCGGGTTTTGATGCCCTTTTCCTATTTATGTCGCTTACTTCCTGGATAAAAAAGTTTAAGGCATATTAGAACCAAGTAACTTAACAATTGTATAATACCATAATTAATAGACATTACATGGAATTTTTCGTTTCTTCGTTTGGCGACAAAGTTATCCCATTCATCGGCTGAAATAATCTCGGCATACTTCATTGGCCGTTCTCCTTCAACAAATTTTCCTTCCTCATCCTTGAGAAATTTGTTGCACAAAAAGGATCGAAATCCTCGGAGTCTTTTTCCGGCCAATTGAATACAATATTTTTGCCGGCTTTCATCGATGTGAAAGGATCTCTAAAAAACATACAAATGGAGTGTGTTATTATAAAGTAATATTATAACAATATATGGTTAACAAATAGTCAACAAAAAAAACATATAACAATATATGGTAAGTACCTGTATCTCCGACCATATTTTTCCTTGCCAACCTTCAAGTCCGGACTTCTCCAATTATCACATGTAATCGGAATATGTTGGCGAACAAGGAAACCAATGTAACTTGCCAACATTGAACCGTTAGGCTCAATTAGTTGGTCTTCAACACTCCAATGTACTTCAAATTTTACACCCTTGTCTCTTGCACGAATGATTGACTTCATAACAGTCAATCCTCGTTTGATTTCTTTTTCAACATTATTACGTGATTCATTCGCGGCATGGGTATCGTCTTGGTTAGCCATTTTATCTGTAATATAGAAATGATTCAATAAGACCCAAGTAAGACAATGATTCAATACGTGAACACATTCATATACCTTCCATTTCTCTCATGTTACAACAATCTAAACTCTTTTTTTTTATCATTATTGAATACAAACTCACACACACCTACTGCATGCAAAAGACCAATGCAAACTTATGGTGTTTGGAACATGAACAAACTTGCATCCATAATCATCAAACTTCCAAGCACAAGCTCAAACACACTTCAAATATATCAGTTTTCAATCAGAAATAAAAAACTCAGTTTGCCCTAAACAACATTAATCAACATAATGCACAAAATGAAAAACTAAGTTTAGAAAATTCCCTAATCAAACACATGAAGAAAGTGAACGGTAACGATGGAGAAGAGAAATACCTTAAAGGTGACGGTAACGATGGAGAAGAAAGTGAACAGTGACGGTGGAAGAGGTTAACGCAGTGAACGTGAACGGTGAGGGAGGGAGAACGAACGGCGACGATGACGGTGAGGGAGGGAGAACGAACGGAGGACGAGAGTAATCGCAGTAGAGAGTAATCGCAGTTGAGAGAAAACCCAGTTACGTAAACGAAATAGCTTATAGAGAGGGAAAATAAAGAGACATGCAGTATATGTTATAATTTTAATGTTTACTAAAGGGGACCTTAGAGGGCGCTTTTTTAAAAAAAGCGCCCTCTAAAGGGGGCCTAAGAGGGCGCTTCTGAAAGCGCTCTCTAAGGCTTTCCAAAAGCGCCTTCTAAACTGGAAATGTACATGGACTTAGAGAACGCTTTTTCAAAAGCGCCCTCTAAGGGTAACCTTAGAGGGCGCTTTCACAAAAGCGCCCTCTATTGTTGTCCCTCCATTTTTTTTTGGCTTCACTTTAGAGGGCGCTTTGTTACAAAAGCGCCCTCTAAAGGGGGCCTAAGAGGGCGCTTCTAAAAGCGCTCTCTAAGGCTTTCCAAAAGCGCCTTATAAACTGGAAATGTACATGGACATAGAGAGCGCTTTTTTAGAAGCGCCCTCTAAGGTTACCCTTAGAGGGCGCTTTCAATAAAGCGTCGTCTATTGGTGTCCCTCCATTTCCTCATTATTTTTTCGCTTCACTTTAGAGTGCGCTTTGTTACAAAAGCGCCCTCTAAAGTGCGCTGTCTATTCCAATAGTGTGCTCCTTATTTTTTCTCTTCACTTTAGAGTGCGCTTTTGTAATAAAGCGTCCTCTAAGAGGCGCTGTCTATTCCAGTTTTTGGCGTAGTGTAATCATAAACTTTGAATATCATAATTCACTCATCCCCCTCTTGTATTTGAAGTCATTTGGTCAACAAGTCACATCAAAATCTAACTCATGTTATAAGACTAATCGTCTAAGAAGATATGAATGACTTCAAACGACTCACTAAAGAGGTCCACATCCTTTAATGGAGAAGGGTAAGTTTTGTAGAAAGAGAAGATGAGAATCCTCATACAGAAGATGGATTATGATATTTGAAAAGCTATGAAAATGGTTTTTTTGTTCCCACACATCAAGTTAATGGTGTTGTGGAAAACAAAGATCGAGATTAACAAAATTGAATAAAATATTATGATATAATTTGATCCATTTAGCCGACTCAACTTACTAAAATAAATTTTAGGGTTAAATATGTATGTGGTCTCTATATATAACTCAAAAATCCCTATAAATATTTTCTTCGAATAATGGTTATCTAAAATTTTCGTCCATCTTTTTTGTCCGTAATGTCTACTTCCGATAACAATAACGTGGCATGCCATGTTGCACGTCACTTAACATCAACATAAAAAAAACGCATTAGACCGAGGGGTTTACAAAAATCCTAAACTAAAATTAATTAAAATATATATAAATAAGAAGAAATAATAAAAGGTTAAAATGATAAATTCAGAGAATTGTGTGCTTTTGTCAATTCCACCACCACTTTATTTTCTCCAACATCCGCTAATCGCCAAGAATGATGACGGATATAGCTAATAGAGTGTTAGTTAAACACTTTATTTTGACAAATGTAGAGTTAAAACTCCACTAAAGAGAGCAACTACTCTGCAAAGTTTTAACAAGTTACAAATTTCACTCTTTCAAGATTCAAATTTCATTGGTGTTCTACACTTAATTGGGTTCCCTGTAAATCTGGCCAATGAACCAAGATAAACACGACACTCACATTCTCTATGAAGCAATCATACCTTACAATCACTGGAAAGGAGGGTTCAAGCTGAAAATGCAACTTTACCTCAATGTTGTTTATGACATTTGAGTCACTTTGGATTTGTATTTTCATTAGTTTAGTCATTTCATCAATCAACTTTTAAACATTTTCATGGCTGTCGGTTTCAACACATCATGTATACAAATGTTTTCTTTTTCAGTAACTTCCAATTCATCACTTTTAGTATAAATCAAATGATCTGAAATGCAGTTAATGAGAGTCTTATATGAGAAATAATTTACAAATTAAAGAACTAATAATTTAAAAAATATATATGTAACCAATTCATCATCATACACAAAAACATCAATGATTTGCTCACTTTTCTTGGTGTATTAGACAAACGATTTCTCAAGTGGAATCGTCAGGTTGGACATCATTGTTATTGAACATGATTCGTGGCTTCCCCATGCTGAAATTCAAAACCCTTGCATTCATATTATACTTGATCACTCCATCATATAACAACTTTCTTATATAGTGCTCTATGTCTGAACCAATCAGTCGAAGTGTATATTCATTCAATGGAGCACCCTATTTCCAATCATAAAAAACATTCATCATTGTATTTGTCACACTATTCTAAGACACACAAAAAACTAGTGTAAATTTGATTATGTTTAAGGAAACTACCTCGTAGTGATCGACAAGCTCCTGAAAGTAAGAATAAACCAAGTTACAACTCTCAGGTTTCCAGACAAACTCATCAGTAGGATCAAGAAGAAGTGTAAGCTTATCCATCTGCGTTTGATCAAAAGCACTGGTTTCTGGATCGATATAAGCAGCATAGATTCGAACATGTCGTGTCGCGCAGCTCAACCACTGTCCTCCATACTCCCTGCTCATACCTTTGTCTTTCACATTCACTTGACGTTCAACTGGTCTTGGTTCTGTTCCTTTTGAATTTATTTGTTGGTTTTGTGGTATTTCTTTCTCTTCTATTACCTTCACACCTTCGGAGTCTTTAACATCGGATTGTTGTTGACATGATATGAAAAATGGTGTTCTGGTTTTTAGTTCTTTTCTTCTTCCTCCTCCTGTCCAACCTAGTATGGATAATTTGGTGGAAACCATGGAGGAACAACTTGTGGCCATGGTTAATTTTGTGATGTTTTTTTTTTTGCTTTTAATGGCTTACAAGAGGGCCTTAATTAATATTAGTTTACATATTTCTTAGCTTCACTCTTTCTGCTATGGATAAGATTTCTTACATACTAACTAGAAGGAAATTTTTGTGGTCACAGAAGAAATAGAAAAATAGAACAGCAATTTCCAATTTTACCCATGCTTATTCTTTATCATGAGTTTTAAAACATATATTCTATGGATTTAATTGAAATACACTGGATTTTACACCATCAGTTAATCATAATCCTTGGATATTGTAACAAGTTTGACTTTTATTTTAAAAATTTATAAAATAATACAAACGGATGATGGTGATGAATCGATAGTGTAAAACTTTTTACTCTGACAATGTATAATAATTAATCTCATATTCTATATATTCCTGAAATCCAAACATTACATTATTACATATTCTTTAAGCTTTTCTTACTATCAACTAACTAAAAAATTATGTAAAAACAACTAGTTTATCTTTTATATATATATATATATATATATATATATATATATATATATATATATAGTTATTAAATATCTTAAATAATTTTTTCTGCATAAATAATTTTGTATATTTGTTCATTTACTATTATTTATCAAGTTAAATAAAAAATATATATTTATTATATTTCTTCATTTAATATTTTTTATTCCACTAACTAACTATTTTTTTAATTAGTAAATTGTCATTAGATAAAGGGCCCGTTTGTTTTGGCTTTTTTTTAAAAATGATTTTTATAGTGTTACATATTTTAGTGTAAAAAAAAAATACAAAGAAACTTTTCATAAAAGCTTCAAATAAAATTTTTGTTTGAATAGTTATTCTTAAAATGTTATTTTAGGCATTTCATCATTTTATCGGAACTCTTTTTGGATATTAAATTTTTCAAAAAATCACTTAATTTTGAAGCTATTTCAAATAGCTTTTCATAAAAATCATTTTTAGGATACAAATTTTTGAAAAAATTGTGATTTTGACTATGTTTTGATCTTCAATAATGTATATTTATGTTATAGAATGAACAATTCAATCTTTTAATTTATAAAAAACAATTTTAGAAAAACTTGTAATATTTTGAAAAATATTTTTGTAGAATCCATTTTCAAAAATACAAAGAAAAAATCCATTTTTTTAAAGCTAAAACAAACTGGCCCAAAAACAAACTTTGTTCTACTAACTCTCTCCCACTAAGTAGATATTTTTAACTATTTTAATTTTAAATATATTTTTTTTAGTTACTAAAACATTAACAAAAACTTTCTCCCACTAAGTGCTCAATGAAAAAGTCTTTTTTTACTTATCATTGTTTTAATTAAGAAAATATTATTTATTTTAGAAAAACTTAAATTATACTTGCGAAAAATACAATATGGAGTACCATGCTCACATGAGGAATGTAAGAGGATTTTTAGGAGTGTTGAATTCCTCAATACTTATAGATCCTCCAAACCTAAGATTAGGATATTTATAACCACATGCGAGTTGTAACATCCCCAACTTATAATTTGAATATTTTATTTAATTTTTGGTGTGAATTATTTAATTATAATTGGTTTTGATGTTTTCAGAGTATACGAATATTTTAGTAATTTACTAATTACAGAGTTAAGATATGTGAGAGCAAATAAAATAATATTATTGGGATTATTTCAGATAATTAGACAAATTAATTATTTAGTAATAAGATAAAATAATATTATTGAAATTATTTCAGATAATTAGATATATTAATTATTTAGTAATAAGATAAACTAGAAGAAATGATATAATCCTGATTAAATAATTATTTAAGTTTGATATTTATTTAATTTAAATAATAATTAAATTGAATAATAAGAGAATGGACAATATGTATAATTAGAGGAAAGTATGAGGTGATAGGATAGAAGAGGAGATTAAATTGGATAAAAAGTGTAAATTTGAAAATAAGATCATATAAATACTAAAGTGTGAGGAGAAAATAGATAATAGGTAAAAGTATTTTCTGGTAGTACGTGAAAAAGGCTGAGAGATCAAAGAGGGTTTTGGGGAAGAAGAGTTAGGCTTGAAGAAAGCTGCAATTTTAAGGTATGAGAGGTTGTTTATCCTATAAGTTATTGTTGGATGTGATAACTTTGTACTAGTGATGATTTGATTATATGCGTTATTTGTTTCTTTGTTGGTTTGATTTTTGTTGAGTTGAGACTTTGTCCACGGGATTTAAATAATTCAGTTTGAGTCGTTTGATTTCCCAAACCCGGCGATCGGATCACGTGGCCCATGCCGCATGGCTACTATAATGATTTCTTGATTCCGAGAGTTTTTGACTTTTTTAGTTTTTGGCATTTCTGTGTTTTTCCGAGTTTCTCCGAATTTCGGCCATTTTTTGGAGTTTTTCGAGTTCGGAGCCTTATGGTATTTTTGAGCATATTGTGACATTAGAGACCTTTTGGTGACTTCAGAGTCACTTTTGAGTAAATATTGAGGAAATTGTGATTCATTATCCTAATAGAGTTATCACTAGTGAATTTTTAAACCTTTTTGAGTTATTTGAGAAATTGTGTGTTTTTGAGAATTTGAGAAATTATGAGTTTTGAGATGTTTTGAGTTTATTCAGTATTTTAATAAGTTTAGGATAATAATATAAATTTACCTTTTAAGTAGAAATAATTGAAATTATTTTAAAAACATACTTTTGAGAATAGTAATTCAAAGAGGGGTTATAGTGAGACCTTATTGGCAGTTTGAGTTTAGTAATCCATAAGGGGATTACATTGATGAGTATGTTTTGTGATTTTTGATTTTGTGATGTTGATGTTGTTGCATGTTGAGTTGTTGATAATCATGCATTCATTTATTTCGGAAATAGGTAGAACTTCGGTCCAGGGATGGTATGGTTCTGAGAGGAACAATGACGGTCTCACGTTCAGAGAGAGATATAATTCAGAGAGAAACCAGAGACATGGGAATATTAGTAACATAACTTTGATCCCAGTGATTTTGGTACCATGTGCATTTTGAGAAGGAGTTTGTGGCATTGACACTGCATCTGCATTTGTATCCAATTGATTGTGTTTTGAGTGTGATTGAGATATTTCATAACTCGTTATTATTATCCTGTTTTGCTGAATTTCGTTGTTATTACCCTTTGTTTGTTGTTGTAGCATCTATGCTCTTCGGGAGTGTTATACCCAAATTTTGTCTGGGCATATTTAAATTTTTGTAAAATCGATTTCATTTTTTATTTGCATCATACGCATAGCATGACATGCATTTCATCATGAATAAAACCTAAAATATCAGTCAGAATAAATTTATTAAAAATACAGAGAAATTGGTTAAATCATTTCTCAAGAACATGTAAAATTAGCGGGTAAAAAGTTTCAGAATTAAAATTACAGACACCAGTATTATTAATCTACAGTTCATGTAGTTTAACCTGGTGTGTTCGTTGTATTTTTCAGTAACTGTTTCGGTTGCATTTTGGCTCGCCTGAGCCTTTTAACCGGTGAAAAATTATTTTCAAAATTGAAGAAACGCTGTATTTTTTCAATAAGTATATTTTGTGTTGATCATTTTAATGTGTCTGATTTAATGTTTCGAGCAAATTTTCGTCCGAGTTCTATTTATAATCGGTCATTTTATTTTGTTCTAGTATTCAAAATTAAAGATTTATCCTATTATTATATATTTTTTTAAATTAAATTATTATCTAATAAATATTTTTCTTTAAATAATATATAATAAGAATTACTAATAAAAAAGAAAAGGAAAATAAAATTAGGATCTTTCCCTCACGTTTCCTCTTAGACACACCCACACACTACACTCTTTCACACGTTACTCTCTCTCACACGTTACTCTCTCTGACAGGATAAAGAAAAGAAAAACTTCCTCTTCTTCCTCACAAGAGATAACACACACAGAGCTCACTCCTCAAGATCTCCACTCTCACAAAAATAAAAAATCTTCTTCTTGACCTAAACCACCCGTCGCTGGCGGTTCCCATCTCCACACAACCAACCCACACCGTCGTAACCTCTAATCACCTCTAGCCACAAATCGACACCTCACTCTTCTTCTGAGACCGAAAACTCACCGCTCCACAACTTCCGGCCGACCTCCCTTCGTGTCGCGAACTCCATTTCCCCCCTGCTACTTCCATACGTATCGCCGCTCAATAATTCCCGAACCATCACCGGAACACCATTTTCATCCACAACCCAAATCGACATCCTTCTGTTTATAACAATAACTCACTAATTTCATTTTCGATTTTTAACATTTATTTCTAATATTGACTTTCTATTCCCTGTTAATGTTTTGAAGCTTTCAAAGTCCAAGCAATATTAGCCATTAACGTGAAACTGGATATTCTTCAAAGTTCTCTCTGGATCTAACATTAGTGTCACTAATGGTTGTCATCGGTAACGAGCCGTTTTCTTACAGTTACAGTGAATAAGTCCATTCTTTGGCAAGTGGAGGTGCTATGAACATTAGGCTTGTTAACATCGGACAACAAGTTCTAATGTGAGAAAGATCTAATGCCGCCACTACATTGCGGTAATGACGTGCTTTACCTTCATATCAGTCTGTTTGGTGTATTTTCTTTTTTTTCTGACTCAATTTCATGGCAGTGTTAATGTTTCTTGCTATTTTTTATTTAATTTTGTGGCGATGTTGGTGTTTCTTGCTGTTCCGATTCGATTTCACGGCGATATTAATGTTTTTTTGTTGTTTGTGTTTTTGTACTGTGATGAACATTATATAAAAAAGAAACTCATGCAATGCTACTTGTATCATGGTTTATGTGCTTTAACTTCACATCAGTTGAAAGCCATAATTTTTGTATTAAAGTGTAGCTAAGTTGCTTTGATGTTGTTTAGTCTTAAAATAGACTACCATAACCTGATGCAACCGATATAATAGTGTAACTATAGTGTGTATTTGTTTTCTATAATAGTATAACTATAATGTGTATTTGTTTTCTCATATAATAGTATAACTATAATGTGTATTTGTTTTCTCATATAATAGTATAACTATCATGTGTATTGTTTTCTCATATAACTATAGTGTGTATTATTTTCTCACATAATAGTGTTATTGTAGTGTGTGTTGTTTTCTCATGTCCGAAATCGGTTGGCATGTGGGCTAGAGGTGTTGCTCCAATTATGTCTGGTGTAACCTCTATAAATAATTTTGCATGTAAATGTTGTAAATAATATTATGACGCTAAAATCGGATTAAGTCAGTGGACTCGGCAATTTCATGTCGTTATGCCACCTTTTTTTTAATACATTAATCGAACATTTCACCGAGTTATGATCTTACGAATGACTTTAATTGTGTTGTCATTTCGTACAAACCGGTTTTGAGCACACCGATTCCGTTAGATAAATCGACAATTGTCACTTATATCTTTTGATTGTAATTAAAATTAATTAATTAAATTTTGACTAGTTAAGTTATTTTGGATTAATTAATTTTAATTAACTTAGTTATTTGATTCAATTCAATAATTTTGATAATTAATTTTAATTAATTTAATTAATCAATTTAACCAAATTTTAATTAATTAAGTTTGTTAATTAAACATTGATCGATTGTTTCCACTATCATTTCATAATCATTTCTGACACTATTTCAATCTCACCGATTCAAAACCATGATAAACCATTAAATCACACAATTCTCGATTCAATATCGAGCCCACTTTTCATATCCTTGTAAGTCGATAGCTCTTAGCATCGCCATCAACCTCACATAGCTTACTCTTGGGCTTTCTTACAATGAGACCTGTTCGATTTTAATTAATCGAGTAGATGATTGATACACTAAATAAAATCCAATTTATTCACAAAACACAAATTTAAAACCTCAATCCAACATCGAGTATTTCTATTCGAATTAAATTAAAATACCTAATCACAACCAAGTGCAATTTCATTTAGAAATCAAAAGGGGGACGGTTTTGAGTTTTCAACTCCTCTCCTCGATTATTTGAATACGAGTTCTCTTACTCAGTTAGTCAGATAATCGTCATTTCTAATCCACTTAAGCATAATTAAATCAAAACATTCTTACAATAAAAGAAATCCGAAAGGGAGATGGTTTTTGAGTTTTCAACTCCTCTCCTCGATAGTTTAAATACGAGTTCTTTTACTCGGTCAGTTAAACACTCGTCATTTCGTTACAAACATCTAAACTCCGATTAAATCAAATTATTTTCATAATAAACTAAATGAAAAGGGAGATGACTTTGAGTTTTCAACTTCTCTCCCCAATTGTTTGAATACGAATTCTCTTACTCGGTCAGTCAAACAGTTGTCATTTTTCACAAACATACAACTTAATCAAGTCATTTTCACAAAAATTATACGAAAAGGGAGATGGTCTTGAGTTTTCAATTCCTCTTCTCAAATGCTTGGATATGAGTTGTCTTACTTAGCCGTTCGAGCATTTGTCGTTTATTCTAAAATACATTAACCATACATAAACCTGTTTTCATAATCACTCAGATGAAACAGAAAGTGGCCTAGAGTCTTCTATTCCCTTTCCCGAGTATTAGGATACGAGTTGTCTTACTCGACTATCTGAGTACTCGTCATCCATTCAAAACACCTTAATCATCATTAAAATCCTTTTATAATTAAGGATGAAAAAGAAAGTGGTCTAGAGTCTTCTATTCCATTTCCCGATACTTGGATATGAGTTGTCTTACTCGATTATCCGAGTACTCGTCTTCCATTCAAAACACCTTAATTATTATCAAATCCTTTCTATAATTAAGGATGAAAAAGAAAGTGGTCTAGAGTCTTCTATTCCCTTTCCCGGTTATTAAGATATGAGTTGTCTTACTCGGCCATCCGAGTAATCGTCATCCAACCAAAAATACCTAAACATATCCTTTCCTCGCCCCCGTGCGATCAAAACATCTTAACCAATCAAAACATCCAATATATTAATCCAATTTGTCACCTCCGTGTGACCTAAACTCTTTTCAGAAAGAACACTGTTAATCCTTTCTAATGCGCATAACAAACTAATGCTTAAGCCTCCGCCGAGAGTAGACAAGCCAACGTTTAGCCTTTAGAACGCGATCTAAGCAGTTGTTCACTAAAAGACACCAACCAACCGTAGTTCCCTGAACTACGAATGCTCTGATTTCCTTATTATACCATAAGGATACGTAGGCAGGAGATTGCTGTATCTTCGCGAGCACACTAAAAAAAACCTCCCCTTCCCTTTCTGAGGGTCTCATCCATTTCTATTTTTAACCCAAAGATAACAAACAAACATAATTTAACACTCGAAACGCAGATTAGAACTAAAAGGTTCCCGTTGAGTACAACGGGCGTAAGGGGTGCTAATACCTTCCCCTTACGTAATCCACTCCCGAACCCGAATATGGTTGCGACGACCATTATTCCATTTCCTAAAGGTTTTATCGATATTTTCCTATTCCTTCATTGGGATAAATAAAGTTCGGTGGCGACTCTGTTCGAACGTAAATTTTTCCGCGACCATCGCGAGGAATCGTATTTTTCGAGATGCGACAGGGAGTACAGACAATCAAGCACCGGAGTAACCGTTTGAGTTAGAGGATAACGTCAATGTCTCTTTAGCTTTTATGACTGGGTCTTAGAGGAGTCGCTGATGTGTAGCACTGAGGATGGGATGTCATTTGTTTTTATTGTTATGCTTTATTTTGTTTAAATTTTTGTTGTTGGGACTTTTATGTCGAATTTGTTTAATTTCGCTGCTTACTTTCACATGATTATTTCTTATTTGATGTTTTATATTATGGTGAAGCATGTGTGACACTCTAATTATGGATTTTTGTTTCAAATTATTTGATTAAATGTCGACTCAGAGATTAAGGTGTTACATAGTAGCATCAGAGTAGGTCGGTCAGTCCGGCTAGGTTGTTATGATTTTATTTATTCCTGATGTATGACAAGGGTGTGAACGATGTCGATGCAATGTTTCTTCTATTAGTTATTTGTTGTTGTAACAGAAAAATGATTGGAAGAAATGATCGCGTTATAGTTGATGTCTCGACAATTTTGGCTCAAGTGTTGCAAGCTCAATAGAACCCACGTATTGAAGGTGTTGAATCTCGTGGATTGAACATTTTTCTGAAAAATAAGCCACCAACCTTTAACGAAAGACATGATCTAGAAGGCGCATAAGTTTGATTATAGAAGATCTCAAAAAATAAATCTATAATTAAGTTAGACAATATTAATATCTACACTAATATATTTTTAAATCTATTACACTTTTATGAAAATAAAAAGATTATTTTATTTCTTTCACCATACTATATGATGATATGAATATGATTATGGATGAAAAAACCCAAAGTGACGGGTATTTGTGGGTAAAATCCGTCGAGAGCGCGGATTCAATGATCGGTTAGATATTCATTTTTAAAATTTACAATTATGCTATTAACGGTCAGTTCACAAATATAAATAAGGATTTGATATTTGAATTCATTAATAATTATTAAAGTTATTTAAATATTATTTTATTGAATCTAAAACTATTACTATTATTATTATTATTATTATTATTATTATTATTATTATTATTATTATTATTATTTTGAATCATATATAATTATGTGGTATAAATAAATATAATTGTGATTTATTTTGTTATTATTATCATTATTTTGTGATAAATTTAAAACTATTATGTTTTTTTTTAAAAGTGAATAAGTTTTTTTATAAAAAAAAATAATTTTTTATCAAAATAATAATATTCATAAATATCAAAAGATATCTCAAAATTCACATATATTTTCATCTATTAAATATCCGCACATGTAAGGGATAGATACAAATATTGTATTTATCTAAATTTAAATTATATTAAACAATCAACAAAAAAATATCTGTGAGAATGAAAAAGAAAAAAAAATATATTTAAAAATAAGAATTTTGTTTACGGATTGGTTGTTAAAAAAATAGATATTGTGTTAATAATAATTTATGAGATAAAATAAATTATTAATTTTATTACAATAAAAAAAATAGATTATTAATGTTTTTAATGATAATAAATAAAGAGAAAAAAATTAAAATAAAAACGAAAAAAATGTGAGAAAAAGAAATGTAAGAGAGATTTTAAATTTTAATCGAAATGAATCTTACCTGTCATGTTTTTATAGGTATTTTTAGTGCTAAGTGAATGTAATATTTAATTGTGATTTAATTGGTGAAGATTAGAAAATGAATCCTACATACTTATCATGCTTTTATAGAAGATGAGAATGTAAAAAATAAATTAATTTCTTAAATGTCCTTTTTTTTAATATAAATAATTTATAATGAAAGAACAATTTAAGAAATTCATGCAATTGAATTTTGATCATATGATAGTTGATAATTGATAACATCCTTTTTCTATTTACTATTTATTTACTATTTTTTGAAGCTGTTCATTTGTACTATTATTTTATATTAATTTTTTAAAAGATAATTTAAACTTTGTTTATAACAATATTCACATTGCGGAATCACTTAGCACTACATTATTATAATAATGTAATATAAATTTTAATTTTATGTAATGACTATATTATATCTAAATTTATTTAAGGATATAATTAATTATTTTATATTCTATTTTAATTTTATATTAATTAGTCATTAAGCAAGACTACAATTACTAGTGATTATTTTATAATATTTATATTTTAGTATTATAAGACTAAATTCTTAATACCAAATTAAAAGTTGAAGTATAAAAAAACTATGAAACCATATCACTTTTTCTTAGGGAATATATAATTCTAGACATCTTCACAAAATGACAAATTTAAACAAATCCTTTTTAAAAATAGTAGTTTATTTATTTATTACATATGAACTAAAATAGCATCACTTACCTTTTATTTTGCTTTAAAAGTAACTTTTAAATATTTATTTTGACTTTTTAAAATATTTCATTACAATTTTTTTAAAACATACATATTTGTCTAAATAATTATTATTTCTGCATAACATACATATATCTATAAAAAAAATATCTTATTAAAACTATATTAAATTAATTATTTATGAACTAGAAGAACTCGTTACAAAGAAACAAAATACATCTAAAAACATATCTCTAAATATAATTATAAGATAAATGATGTTTAACCTGATTTAACCTGTATGTTTGAATTTACAGAATATGGTAAAATTTCAATAGCAATAAGTTTTTAACAAAAAGTACATGCACTAATTATAGGGAGATTCAATAATCCAAGTAACTAAATTTCTAATATGATTAGGAATAAGAGCAATGATCTTAATGCTCTAAAATACAACTTATTCATCCTATACAAAAAACTCAATGGACCAAAAAATAGACAACATTTGAAGTATAAAGGAAAAAGGAGAACTAGCCCAACTAATTAACTAGACTTAGTTTTCTCATTATTAAGGTAAGGTGGAGTGCACACACTAACAACCTCTCATCCTAAACCCCCTCTAATGATGCCAAAGTTTATGGAAGATGTAAAGGAAAAACTTTATCTACAAGTTATTACAATGAAAAGTATAGAAGAATACAACATTTTTGTACTTCATTTTCTCAGTCAAAACTTGATGTTCTACTCCATCTTCCTCTCAAGTATTCCTCTAATGACACACTTTGCTCAACACTAGACATGGAGAGTGAGTCATCTTCCACATCAAGTAGTGCAAGATTAAGATGTGACTTTAGTAGATTACTAGGAGGACATGTTTCGTCTTCGAGCTTTTCGCGCGCTTCCAAAGCATTCACTTCTAACTTTGCCCACTTGATTGTATCGTCGTCGCCTCGAAGGAGCTTTGATACCTGTTTTCAAGTATAGAATACATGAGATTTGATAATAGACAAAGGACTAGTGGAGAGAATGAGAATACTTTTATTAGTGCTCAAATGACCCGAAAAGATGATAGTGGACCACTTACAATGCTCATTTGAGGCCTAGCTTTTGGAGCACGTTTGATGCAAAGAGTGGCTGCTAAAACCATTCTTTCCATCTCCTCATGATCATAGTTATCACCCAAACTAGGATCTAACAATTGTGACACCTTTCCACTATTTAGAATTGGAGTTGCCTGCAAAAACGTTTTTTCGATTATTTTTTTCCGTAATAATACATAATGATAAGGGAATAAGAAGTGTCTACAATCACGGATACTTACCCACATGACGAGACTCTGTTGACCTTTTGGATAATCAACACTTATGGGCTTTCTCCCTGACAGAAGCTCGAGAAGCACGACACCAAATGCATAGACGTCGATCTTATCGCTTACTTTGCCGTACATGAAGTACTCGGGAGCCATATAACTGTATAAACGAGTGCAGCACATAACTCAGGAACGTCCTAAAAACGGATCGAAATATTTTGATGCGTTTGAAAGTACTAACCCGAAGGTTCCAGCAACATCTGTGCACGTTATATATGATGACGAGGTTGATGCCCACGTAGCCAATCCAAAATCAGATAGCTGAAAAAAAATAAAGCGGAATAGTGTGAGCATTGATTAGTACAAACAAATCAAAATATTAAAAGTTTATGGATTAAAATATAAATACCCGCGGTTCGAAATCTTCGGATAGTAATACATTGGAGGACTTTACATCCCGGTGAATCACAGGATGATCATCTTTACAATGCAGGTAATCTAAAGCCTCGGCAACACCTGCAGCAACCTTATATCTCTGTGCCCAACCGAACTCGCGAGGGTTTTTCTTAGTACCGTGAATGTTCTCTTCAAGGCTTCCTCTTGATAAGAAATCGTAGACTAGAAGAAGCTTTCCGTTCTCGAAGCAGAATCCGAGGAGTGTAATAATGTTTTTGTGATGCAATGTAGTAATGATTTCGATTTCCAAAAGAAACTCTTTCAAAACATCATAAGAAGGCTTTAGGATCTTGACAGCAAGTTCCTTGCCATCGCGAAGGCAGCCTCGATAAACCAAACTACTTCCTCCTTTACCAATCAAGTTTTCTGAAATCATATTTGTAATAATCATGTTAAAATAAAGCGGTTTTGTTAGAATTGAAAATGCAATCAAGGTATTATACTAGGAAACAAACCAGGCAAAAAATTTGATGTTGCCGATACAAGTTCTTGGTACTCGAACAATCTACAAGTTGATGAGTATTTCTCCGGAAGGCCCTCCAATTCTTTAGGAATGGTTTTTAAAGTGCATTCAGGCAATGAATATGTTTTCCCTATTTCGGAATCTACCGGAACAAGAGCGCCGCTCTCACTATTTAACTTCGCCGGTTGATCCCGACCTTGATCACAAATGCTAAGTTGTTTATCATGATCAACACCACCATATGATACATTTCTATTCGGCAAGCTCATTGCCCACTGGACGACAGAGGTCTGCTGGCGCTTGAACGGTTTAATAAGTAATTGTCTTTCTGATAAAATCTTCCGATGAAGTAGCGGCCAACCGGGTTTCAATTCCGGTTGTTGCCCCGCATCAATGGTCAGTACAGGCACTATTGCCAAAGAATTCCCATTGTCACCATCACGAGAAGAAGAGCCTTCGGATTCTTTCGAAGGCGCTTCTCCACATTGATGGCATGAATTCTCTTCCATTGCCCCGCAAATCGAACAACTTCGATCCCTTACTTTTTCTGTAGAATCAAGTAAAATCTTACCTAAACTATGATCCGAAACCCGTTTGGTTCCCTTATCACCATCATCATTCGATACTTTCGTAGTACTACCGAGTGTCGAACGAATCGAACCAAGCAAACCATCTCCGCGATGACAATCAAACCCTATCAAAACAAAACCAATCACTGAAAATCAAACAAAATTCATGAAACATAAAATCCACATAAACCTAAATCAAGAAAAAAATCCAAAACCTTGTACATCAACAACACTTGATTCTTCCAATCTACCGCGCCGGAACACAACTTTCCCATTATTAACAGCAAGAACACAACAATCATGAGCTATCTTTCCAGCACAGTACTTAGCTACAGAGCTAGAAGTTCGGATTCTATGGAAGCCATGAACACTCCCAACAATAACATGAGTTGCACAATAAACATTTGCTTCTCGCACCAAAATTTTCTTCACCGATGTTCCACGGCAAATTTTTAGCTTAAGATCCACCTACCAAATTAAAAAACAAAATCAAAATCTTGAAATAATGATAATCTTGTTAATTGCAATTATATGAGAAGAAATTGAACCTGCTTCAGATTACAGAACCCTTCATAAACATTAAGAACAGAGTCAAACGCTTTCACAAGAGAAAGCAACGACGATTTTCCATCTCCATTCATAATTTCTACACAAACCCATTTCACAAATCAATCTTCATCAATTATCACAAGAAAAAAAAATCAAAACTTGAAATCATTTCTTACCATGGGTACCAAGAACATGCAGAGCAACAACGAGATCACCGGGTTGAGCAACTTTAACTAAAGCCCAAGTCAGAAGCTCTTTACTGGGAGAATCCATTTTGACTCCCACCACCACCGTCCGGCGACCGGAGCCGCCGCCGTTATGAGATATTTTTTGCATTTTTTTGGTCAGATGATCACGATCAGAGTAAGAGTACGATGTTGTTGTTTTTTTCCTTGGAGTATACGAGGTTGTTTGTTTGTTATATGACACACACAGAGACAGAGGTTTGTGTCGGAAAATAAGGTTTGGTTTGGATTTAACAGTTGTTGGAAATTTGAGTTTGAAGGTAGCACCCGACAGAAGAGAACGCCACAACTAGAATAGGTGGAAGAAAGAAGAGTGACACGCTTATACTAACTTTTCGGTTAAAAACATCATTAAACATGTGACTTTTTTAACAACATTCTAACAATGTTTCATGCTTTTTTTTCTTCAATTTTGACTGCTGGACCCCTCTTTTTTCTAACTTTCTTACTCTTTTTATTTATCTACGTTTTCAGTTAAAAACATTTGTTAATTTTATTTAAGACTTAATAATTGTACTAGATTCGAGTAATGCTAACTAGCTTGTGTGCTAAGTAAAAATAAAAACATATAATACTAGGATTCGAGAAATTTGATGTTATCAAATTCTTTTTAATATGTTTAACAAATTAAATGCATGAATTAAAAAAATCATATTTTTATATTTAGTATATAAACATATAAAGAATTTATCTTTAAATATTAATATAAGTTTCTTTTTCCAAATGCATTTATACTATTAAGTGTTTTGAAATACTAAAAAAAAAAAAACTAAATTAACTATATACTTCTTCTTCTGTATCATAATAAGTGTATTTTTTTAAAATTTTCACACTTTTTAAAATAATAATTAACTGTATTGATTTTAATGATAAAATATATGTTATTTACTAAATAACTTTATTAATAATAGGAAGTGGGATAGTTACATGAATTAAAATATAATAAAAATAAAGATAAATTAATGAAAAAAAATAATAAGTATCAATATATTTTAAATGGATAAATAATTTAAGATAAATAAAAATAGAAAAGATGGCATGTATTATGAGACTGAGGAAATAATTATCTAGTCTAAAGTCTAAAATAACAATACACTTATCCCGTTCAATCACTATTATAAATAAATAAATAAAATTAGATTTATTGTTTATTTATTTTTTATATATATATTATATTCCTAAAAAAATAAATTATTTATACAATCATTTGATTTATTCATATTAACGCTTAAGATTTAATATAATATTTTTAGACTTATATTTGATATCAACGAATTTTAACATATATATATATATATATATATATATATATATATATATATATATATATATATTATATATATATATATTATATTATATATTATATATATATATATATATATATATATATATATAATTTAAAAAGTGAATTTTTATTTATAATAATAATCTCTAGAAATATATGATCAAAGATATTTCAAGTACCTTTATATTCAAAATGGATACATTATTTTAATTGTTTTAATCAATATATATATATATATATATATATATATATGTATATATATAAAATTATTAAATGAATCTGAAAAATAATTATTTATTTATAATAATAATCTCTAGAAATATATGGTCATGATATTTCAAGTACCTTTATATCCAAAATTTTAATCCATTCCTTTTATAAAATAAAAAATATGATAGGTGTGTATACATAAAGAGTACTTTAAACTTACAACTTAGCATTTCCATAGATTCAAATCAAAATGTGTTAGGGGTGGTCAACTATATATAAATTATGGGTGGTTGGGCATTGCTTAGGGCTTTTATGATATGTATAGGAAAATGTTCAGATGATGGAATGTTTCTTGTATACATAGAAGAATTACTATCTGCAACTTTTTTTATTTGTGTAAGAAGAAATGTTGTTATGTCATTCTCATTTTAATAGCATCATGCTCTAATTTTCATGGTTTTCATTGTGTTGTGTTAACATCCATATATTGTATGTTTTTTTTTTCATGAATCTCATATGTGTATACTTTCAATACATGCGTAGGACTACTTAATTACTCTCTCTGTTGCTTTTTAAAAAAAAAAATTAAATTATTTTTTTTTAATTATCATTTATAAAGTTTAAAATAGTATCACTTGCATTTTTGTCAAAATTATCCATAGATAATTATTAAATAGAAAAATAAAATAAAATAAAATAAATATAATAAATAATTAAGAATATTATAAATAAAAAAAGAATTATTATTTAAAAAAAATTCACTTCTAATTCTTGAATCATCAGATTCTGAACCACGTTCAGGGTCTGATACTAGAGTCAATATCATCAGTGAGAAGTTTACTTCAGTTTTCTGAAACTCTATTTCAAAACCTAAGATTTCAAACTTAAATTCTGATATGAGTAAAAGGTTGAATCAGAATTGAGTCTGACTTCAAAGTTTGTTTGCACAACGGAATATAAATATAGAAGTAAATAAGTAGACACATAATATAATATGGCTCCTCTCAATCCGAGAGTAGTCCAGTCCCCTTGAAATAAATAATTTTTTTTCGTTTAACTTAATCTTTTAGAGTTTATTTTAACCCGTATTAAGTTATGTCACAATAATCATTTCTATTCATTTTATTACTCAATGTCAATGTTTAAGAACATTTGAATTTGATTTGGAGACTAAAAAACAAAAATCAACATGTGAATACTAGGCTCTAAAATCTAGGAAGACGAAACAACGTCAAATTCATTGGTGTCGAAGACACAACCTTATAAGCGAGCATTTAACATTATTGAAGTCTTCTAATTAAATAAGTGTCGGCTCATTTATATAGGGTTTTGAATGAGTTTCAAGTTTAAAAATGTGTGTGTTTGGAAAATATAGCATCGCATAAAATATTATATTTTTGTTTTGTTGATTGTTTTAGGGTTCAAATTATAGTACAATGAGTTTATTATAGTTTAATCTAACTAGGTTAGAAAAGAGGTGTTGGAGTATTTTAATTAAGTTGTGCTTTTAAAGTCTTTTTTATTATTTGATAACTCTTGTCCAAAAGGATTCATTTGAAGGACGACTTTGTTAGAAGATGAATTATTAATTCAATTTCTTGTTCAAGAATTTATGGTAAATAGGAAATTATACTTCTCTTTTTTTCGATTTTGAATTTTTTATGCTTCGTGGAATCGTGTTCTCAATTGATTGGATATTTCTAATATTAGCTCGCACGTAGGATATTTTTGTGGTTCTTATTTATTTTGAAAATAAGCTCACATTTTCTTTTAAATGATTTGTACGATTTGTATTTGAATTATATGGAAGGAGAGAAAATTGAGAATCTTCGGGAATAAACAATGGTTTGTTTGACAAAATTAAGATGATGACTTGGTGGTGATTTTTTAAATAAGCCTCGTGTATTGAGAAAAAGGAAAAGAGAATACAAAAAGGATGGGGGACCAGACCAAGATCCTATCCAAGAGAAACAACATAACAAGGAAGAGCTTAGCTAAATCTAAAGTTAGAAATATCTAACTTGTTTCTAACTAAGTCTTGTTTAATGGTAACAGGGGTGATCCCACCAAAGGAAATTATTAGCGACAACCCTATGGAGGCAAGCTTGTCAGCACAATAATTTTCTTCTCTATGAATGTAGGCGACTATGTAAATCATATCCTTTACAAGGACCAAATAGTTAGACTGTCTGTTATGCATTTGCCAATGGACTAAGTTGGGTGCCTTATAGGCCAAGATAGCAAGCATAAAATAAGTCTCAATTCAAATATAACGCATACGTCTTTCATGAGCACACTTAATTGCAATCATTATGCCTATGAGTTCTGCATAGAAAGAGTTTTAAACACTAATGAGAGCAACAAAGCATCTTATAAAGTCACCCTCTTTGTTTTTAAAGATTCCTGCATACTAAGCTAGACCAAGACAACCACTGCAGCATTATTTGTGTTACACTTGAGTCAGTTCAAAGAAGAAGGATGGCATATAATTTACATTATCTTAGGGGCCCTGGTAGGATGCACATTAACTTTGAAACTTTTTAAAATGTTAAAGTAAATCATGTCAGATTCAGTGTAAAGCTTTGATATATTTCTTGAACAATAAGTAAATGTTATGCCTTTTGTTAAGTAATGATTGAAGTTGAAAGAAAGATCTTGAAATTTGAGGTCAATTTCTAGATGTCCAAATAGTATTAATGATGAAGATGATGATAGAAGTTATTGAGGGTGGTTGAGATGGAAAAAGTGATATGCCTTCATTTAGCTTGATGATTGACCTCAAACCAATTCCCCATTAGTAATAGGGGTACAAACTATTTCCCAAGCCATTGTAACCATCTTTCTAAATGTCATATTTCCAGTCTAAATGAAGTTTTTGAGTAGTTTATCCAGGTGTTTAACCAGGAAGATAGGCCATTAGCAAATTGTGATGCAATATATTACCACACTCTGAACAATGCTTTTAATGAGTTGCACATTTCCTACAAAGTACAATAGAGTTGCCTTTGAATAAGTCAACTTGACTTTTATCTTGTCAATGGTAGGTTGGAAGTTTACTGCCTCGGGCTTACCTTTGAAGATTCACACTCCAAGATAAATTAAAATGAGGGTTCCAATTACGAAGCCAAGAGTGGAAATAATGAAATTCAGTCTATGAGGGGCAATTGATCCACTATAAAATAGTGTATTTATGAGAGTTGACATATTGACCTGAAATTTGAGCATATTTATTGAAGAAGTCAGATAAGATGTTGATATTAGATATAAATCCTTTTCAAAATACCACCACATCATCATATAGAATGTGTGGAGGAATGTTCATGGATATAATTCCTTTGATTGTGTTTACCATTGTTTTTGGTTAATCAAATCCTAAATTTTCTCTCACTTATAGAATTAAACTCAAAAAATCCTAGGACGTATTATGCAAAAGACTCTCACTTATAGGATTAAACTCAAAAAATCATAGGATATATTATGCAAGACTTGAGAAAATATGTTTGTGCCTTTAATATTGATGTTTGAATACAGAGGAATTAGAAAGAACTTCCAATAAAAGCAATCCAATGTAATCAAAATCGACCAGACGACTAAAACTGTTAAATCGGGAACAAAACTTGCATCTGGTCCAAACAAAAACAAAAATTTCTTTAACACAAAACCCGTATAAAAATCAAAAAACCAGAATAAAATCGGTGTAAATCGGCAAGACGGGGGGAGGAAGATTGTATTGTGATAGCATTAACATTGTTGAAAGTGGAAAGTAAACATAAAATAATTAGAAGAAAAGTATTGTGAGAGATGATTAACATAATGAATGAGAGATGTCACTCATAGATGAAGAGAGGGAGATGATATGTTTCAATTTCTCTTTGAAAAGCGGTGTAGTAAAAAAGACTAGGATTTCTAGTTTTAGGGAATGGTTAAGAATTCAATGCTATTTATTATTTTCAAATGTAAAATGCAATTAGTATTCTTTTTATTTGAGTAATAACTTACCATAATACAAGATTGGTAATTTTTTTCTTCATAAATACAACATTATTTCTAAATCATTTGATAACACATAATATAAAAATATCATACATTTCAAAAAAGTATAAAATATTATAAAATTTATGCTAAAATTGTAAGTTATATTATATTAAAAATATATTTAATTATTATCGTTTGAACTCCGATTAAACCCCAGTCACACCCTTAAACCTTGAACCCTTGTCTATTCTGGTTTTATATCCGATCTGATTTTAATTACCCTGGAAAAAAGTAAGTAAATAACATGCTTGTATTAAAAACTTACAACAGAGACGCAAATTCATACATGTTTCCTCACAAACATTTTTCTCTATGTGACTTGGATATTCGAATTATAGGGAATAATAGTAAAATTTGTGAACCTTGACTACATTAATGAAATCGACTTATATACAACATACATCAATAACCGTCGATAACTGCTACTACTCTAGAACTCGACACATATCCCATTACGTGGACTTCTATTTTCTAATATGCTTCTTTGCCATTTTAGACCGTCTTTATAACCTCTAACTACCTTTGTCGAAGAGATTTTTGTTGAATCTTGTAGTGTAGTGTTGAAGTTTCTCTGCATCACCTAATCTTTGGACTCTAAAATATTTTAATTCCTAAAATACCTGACACACAAGTCGAACTTACCACTGCCACGTCACACTTTCATGTCAAAATGTTAACTCATTGTGGACCTTTTCGAGATTCTAGACATGCTTTGAAGAGATATTGATCCTAATCTTGTGGATATGTTCCTAAGACTCTTCCAAGCTATGCTTAGTGGGTTTCAATACAATGTCGAAAATCACAGGCTAACAGATGCCCCTCAAAAATGTCATTTTCGATCATATTCAAAAGATGGAAGAAAGATGGTGTTTTAGTAGCATCTCGACATTTTTCATAGTAGTATTCATATGTCATCATCGTCATGATCATTTTACCAAATCTTCACGTCAATGAACGTGCATGCTCTCCGCCATCATGACCCTAATTTCCTATGCCACGGTGGGCCACCATATCAACTCATTAAAAGAACATCATTTAATTTAATTTTATCCCAAAAACCAAAATGCCAACTATCAAAATTGAAATGACACTTGTTCAAATTTTTAGAGGGGAACTAGAAATTTTTCTTCTACGACTATATATACACCTTCCTTTCTTATTTTTCCCTTTCTCTACCTTCTTTATAATAACCCTAATAACTCTCATCTCTTGCAATCTTCATCTTCAAAAATATTTCCTTCTTCAACTAAAATCTCATAATAATGACATCTTCCTCAAAACAACTTCCAATTCCTTCTGCTCATGATGTTATTGCTCTGACTCATCCTGATGGTCATGCCTACATCCCTGAACCACCGATGGAGAAATAAAAACCATTATCTAGGCTTACCATGTATGAATCCATTTCTCTATTTTAGGTAATGTTCATGCGTTTTTGGGTCCATTCTCCAAAACCTCCGCAAATCCTCTGATAAGCTAAAGAAATTTTTCCCTTGCTATCACCGCTACAAACCTCGTGTGTTTGAAGATACAATCTATGAGTTATGTTTTATGATTTCACCCCAACGTGTCTTTCGTTCCACTCCCACCATAAATAATGAAGCTTACATAAATTGGCTAGACAAAGTAGAAAAGAAGAAAGAACAATTTTAGAATGACCAAGGCATATATAACTTGATTTAATTGTCCAGAACTGTCCTCAAATACAACCCTAACATGCTCATTTCATCGCTTTTTTTTTGGGAAGGCACGACTAACAAATTTCACCTTTGTTGTGGAATGATGACTCCTACCATCTTCGACGTGGTTGCCATCATTGGTCTTCGACCAACTAGGGGTACCTTCGATCCCTCTAAAAAAAAGCAAACCTAGTTTATATTTCAGTCGTCCAAGCTTCAATAATTACATTGATGACCAACACGAATACCACCATGAGGAAGTCTCTGATTATGAGCATCTCGCCTTCCTCACCCTTTGGCTATCTCATTTTGTTTTTTGCTCTGGTTCTCTGCAGATAGCCAAGAAGTTTATACCTTTGACAACTCGAACCCATGAGGGGTGAAATATCTTCCTCGGAAAGTTGATTTTAGGTTCTCTTTATGAATCTCTAGGGTTTGCTTCTATTGACCTAAAATCCATAACCAACTCCGACCAAAAAATATTAATTTCTATGTGGCTCCTACAACTTTGGCTCAATGCCACTTTTGAGAATACACTGAAAGTTGCCATCTCGCTTAACTTAATAAAACATGTCCAAGGCAGACAAGTTGAAGGTACTAGGCTTGTTTTGCTTACCCCCGGAAGATACATTCCTTTTAACTGGAGAAACCTTCAAATAGTATTTATTTATGTATGTAGATTGTGCTACATTCATTTCCTCCATGACCCCTTTTATTAGTCGAAGGCGTGGACCAGATTGGCGTAGAAGAGAATTTTCCAACCCTCTCCTCTAAACACCATTTTAAGGATCTCGACATTTGGACAATATTCCTTATCAACTAGAATTTCGATAGGAAAAGTTTGCATGGGACTTGCTGGTTACCAACCAAACTTGGTAGCCAGACAATTTGAGCTTAGCCAATTTTTTCCAAATTCTCTTTATAGCCATAAAGACGAAATGTTTTGGGCAAAGACTGAACTAATGGATGAAGAATATAAAAAAAGACTATCAGGCCAAAGAAGCAGTTACTCTATCTCCCTTTGAATTTCAAGTTTCTTACCTAATCACATAAAACTTTCAAGATTGGTAGTCGAGTTATCATCTAAATGTTTCCATGGATCCTTCGACTTTTCTTCAACATTTAACAAGCGCTTTTTTGTCTCTGCTGAGTAAATTCAAGAAGAGCTGAGGTACACACATCAAGGAAATTCAAGTTTTCCAAAAATACTTCGAAACTGTGTATAATCCATGTGAACTTAGATGAATTATCTATGATGCAACCCTTACTTTAAAACACAGAGTTCTTGAAAAAATTCTAAAACTAAAATTTCCCCCTTATGTAAAAGATAAGTATGATTTTGCTTTAAAATTTTATTTTTCCAAGCTTCCACCATTTCCAACCTGTGAATTTTTCTAGGCTTTTTGTCCACCATTTCCATACTGGTTTACGCGTGGATCTTTGTCAGCTTTAAATAATGAACTAAAAAACCCCGTCAAAGATAGATTCAACTAAGTGTAACATAGACAATATAAAGTCCATCTCCATGTCAATTTTGAACCTGTTCGGATCTTGTCCACCAGTTCAGCAGCTGAAATACAGGACTCTTAGGAACCTCTTAACTTTTCTTTATGTTTCACTTTATTTACTTGTGCCGAACTGTTACATCTGTATCCCTCGCTTCAAAAGAGCCGAAGAAGAATCAAATATAAACAATCGATGATGGTGAGAAGTCTTACCATCCAAAGGAAACAAAACATGTACTCTTTCTAGACCCTTATTCTTTTCTTTAACAATAGGTATTTCTTTATCTCTTATTTATCCTTGTTTTTGTCTTCAAGAGTCAAAAAAGGGGAAACAGTTCCACTACTACCACTCTAATAAAAAATAAAGCCAAGAAAGCCAAAGTAGTTGAAGTTCCTGATAGTGAAGAAACACATATTTGAACCACGTTTCAACTCTCTTTTTTTTTTGTACCTTCGTTCTTTATTATACAAACAACTATGCATGCCTTCGTCTGAACAATGGATTCCAAAAGAGAATAAAAATAATTTGAATCCACTGATGAGAGTGATGAAATTTTAGTTTCCACTGAACCCATACCTCATAAATATCAAATCACAGTCTTAGCAAAACTCTCAGCCTCAAACTTTTAAGATGCCAAGAAGAAGAAGACTATTGTTAAGGCTTTAAGAATTCGACAGGCCAAGAAAAAAAAGAAAACAAAATGCTAGGCTCTTGAGGCTATTCCACCCACAAAATCAAGGGTAAAACAGGTTGTCACCATTGATGATGAAGGCGAAGAAGAAGAAAGACCCCAGTTGACTCGCAAGAAGACAAAGCGAGCAAAGAAAACTCCCTTTGATGAAAACTCAGAGAGTGTGAATTCAAGCCATAACTTTAAGGCAACTGGGGTATTTTGTGTTTTTCTTACATCTCTTTTCTGATCTCCATCTTAAAATTTTGTAATCTGATTCAAATTTTCCCTTCTTCATAGGAACAACCTATTTCTGTCCTTTTCCCTTCAACAAATAATGAGGCTCCTGTAGACTCACCATCAAAACAACCAACAACCAACAATCCAGTCGAAGAAAACACTATTGAACTAGCCAACAAAGAAGGTGATGACCAACATCTTGAACAACCATCTAATGGCCCAAACATCCAAAACTTTGAACATCGTTCAACTTCCTCTAGGGACTCTGATCCTGACCATCAATCGACTGGTCCAAACAAAAGTGTCCCAATAACAGAAAACTCAGATCATGATGATCAAACATAAAGGGATCATCAAGATGTTGTTCACATACAATAAACTCCAGATGTTGGTCAAACCCAGTAAACTCAAGGCCCAATTGGACCTCATTCTATTGTGGTTGAAAAATATCAACCACAAGTGTCTCCTTCTCCAACTACTTCGCCAATAGCTCATGAAAGTCCAATATCGAGTTTTTCATCTAACACTTCTAACACTACTCTCAGCCAAGAAGAGTTAAAAGATATCAAGGAGAATGACCTTGTAGAGGCTTTTAAAATTCTCATGGGTAGTCGGGGATTCCACTTGAAAAATATCCAACTCTTCAACTGCTTCAGGCAATGAGCCTTTTGGTGATTCTATTATTACGCTGATCTCTTAGTTGAAAATGAAGGTTGTTGATGTAGACCTATTTCAGACCATCAAATAAAATCCTACCACTATGTATGAGATTAAGGCCTTAGTGAAACAAATGAATATCCCAAGCATACCAGACTTCATTCTTTTGTTTATCCTTAAGTTCGAACCATTTCTTGAGCAAACAACTCAAAACTTCAAGCTTAAGAAAGAGTCGGATGATAGACTCAAACAACATATTGGTGTTATGTCTCAGCAATGGGACTTAGTCACTCAATATCTAATTTAAATCAATGAGTTAGAAGGAAAGGCTAAAGAAAATAAGGATTGGGTGTCGACTTATAATGCAAACATTATAAGTTGGATGAAATAGGTGGACGATTTACAACAAAAGATTGAAGAAGCAGAGAAAAAGAAAGTTGGGATCGAGACTTTAAAAATGGCTTATGTCGAAGCAAAACTAGTTCAGGAAGCCCAAATTGGTATTCAACATGCTGAGGTTGCTCGTGCGTTACAAGGGGAAGTGAACAAACTGAAGTTTGAAGATTCTATGAACGACAAGAAGATTCAACTTGCAAATATGGGTCTTGAAAAGATGAAAGATGACTTTCCAACACTTTGAATTTTCGACTTCCTTTATCTTCTTATTGTTATATTAATGACTACTTTCCATATTGGAATTTCAAGTTTTAATATATGCCATTTTAGCATTCTATTTATTTATGAAATACTCTCACATTATTCGAACTTCCTGCAACATAGGTCTGTACTTTTTCAAGTACTTACCATTTATCCTCATGATTCGACCTTCAGGGGTCAATTCCTCATTTTCATAAGCGTTATTTGAAAACACCTGGTTGATCCTAAATAGGCCTTCCCAGTTTGGTGATCGTTTACCTAAAGTCGTATCTTTTTTATCCATATGTAAAATAACTTTCCAAACATAATTACCAACTGTAAAATCTTTCAACTTAACTTTCTTATTATAGGCCTTAATTATTCGCTCTTTTTGTCTTATGAGAACGTTCAAGGAAGTTTCTTCATCTAAATCAACTAATTCGTCCAACATCATATTCCACGAATGGTTAGAAGGAATTTCAAACTTCCTTTGAATTCTAGTTAATTCTAAACAAATATTGACAGGCAAGACTGCATCATGACCAAAATTTAGTCAAAAATGGAGTAGAGTTAGTTGCCTCTTTAGAGGAATTTCGACAAACCCGTAATACTTGGTCTAAAGTATTATGCCAACTTCTTGGCTTTTGACCCACATGTCTCTTAATTAGACCTATTATAATTTTATTGGCAACTTCGACTTGGCTATTTTCCTGAGCGTAATAGGGGTAGATCTTAACATCCTGATTCATGAATCTTAAGCAAACTCAACCATCTTTCGACCAGTAAAAATTGTTCCTGAATCAATGGTCAAAGTTTCAGGAATTCCAAACCTGTAAATAATGTGACTTTTGATGAAGTTAATTACTATTTCCTTATGAACATTGATCAAAGGAACAACCTCGACCCAATTAGTAAAATAATCAATACCTACCATCTATGACTTTTTGGTGATGCATGTCCAATTTTACCAATTAAATCTAATTCACATCCTCTAAATGGTCAAGGCATGACAATCGAATGAAACTCACTTGTAGGGACATGTTGGATGCCTGCATGTTTCTGACATTCCTGACCACCTTTGGCAAACTCAATACAGTTCTTCAACATAGTGGGCCAATATAACCCTTTTAGAAACAATAGTTATTTCATCTTGTGGCCGACCTGATGAGCGTCACATGATCCACTATGGACATAAAAAATTGCTAAATAAGTTTCGCTCTCACCAAGGCACTTAAGCAATATTCCCTCATGAGTATTTTTAAAGAGCTCATTCCCAATAACCACATAACTTAATGCCTTGTATTTTATTTTCTGATCATCTGTTCATGTAGAATTTTCCAAAAACTCGACAATTGACTTTCGCCAATCATTATTCGAATGATTTTTAATGGCAAAAATTTCAAAAATTGCTCCTTTAAATTCTTCCAACCCTTCTACCCCCACCATTGTTTAACTTTGACAATTCTAAGGGGAAATGATTGGTTAAAACTAACTTATCATTTACTTCATCAACTATTCTAACTTTTCTTTGGACACTCCGTATCCTGAAGAAATTTGTGCCAAATCATTGGCCTCTTGGTTTTCGACTCTATGGATATGTTTGATCTCGACTTTGTTAAATCCTCTTAACTATGAATTTGCATTTAGAAAGTACATCATTATATTATCCTTGATTAATTTGTACTCTTTTATCAATTGTTTCACAACCAACTATGAATCACCTTTAATATCGACTCCTTTTGACCTTAAGTCTAAAAGGATCTTCAGGCATACAATTAAAGCTTCACAATCGGCCTCATTGTTTAAGCAACAACCTTTGATTTTAAATTTAAACTTAATTGGAATCCCTTTAGGAGAGATAATCATAATTCAAATACGAGTCCAATGTTTATGCCTAGAACCATCGAAGTATAATTTCCAAGGCTTTAGGCCAACATAACTTTGCGTTGCTTCGATTATGATGTGATCAACGATAAAGTCAGCCACAACTTATCCTTTCACAAACCTTAAAGGTGCATAAGTTAGAGAGTATTCAGTTAAATCCATAGCCCATTTCCCAGTTCGAAAGTGTAAAACAGCTTTCGGCAACATATGCATAATAACATCAAAATGGGAATACACAAAAATGTTTGTTGGCTTTATATAATACTTCAATTTAGTACATGCTAAATACAAACATAAACACAACTTTTCTATAAGACTATACATATTTTCCGCATCATTTAAAACTCAACTAAGGTAATAAATGACTCTTTCGACACCATCATCATCCTGTGGGGGTAACATACTTCTTGTTGTCAGTTCAGATGCAGAAATATACAACTCCATAGATTTATTTATCATGGGAGGTAACCGACTAAGAGGATTTGACATATAACTTTTAATTTCATCAAATGCTCTTTGATGTTCTGACTTCCATTTGAACCCTTCTTTCTTTAAGCGCATCGGTGGTGAAAAATCTTTCGTTTTTCCATTTAGATTCGAAATAAATCTCCTCGAGAAATTGATTTTGCCTAGTAGAGATTTAAGTTATTTTTTATTTATTGGATATTTCATATTGACTATAGCCTTTGTGTTGTTTGGTTTATTTCTATGCCCTTTTTGTGAACCACGAAGCCCATATAATCGCTTGCATGGACACTAAAAGTACATTTTAATGGATTCATTTTCAGTCCATATTTCCTTATCCTTTCAAAGGATTGACGAAGGTGGTATAAATGACCACTTCTTGACAAGGATTTAACAATTATAGCATTAATGTATACCTGCATAAAGGTCTCAATGAAGTCATAAAGCATATGATTCAGTGTCCTCTGATAAGTCGCACCAGCATTCTTCAAGCTAAAATGCATCACTACCCATTCATATATACATAACACTCCAGGACATCGAAATGCCATTTTCGGTACATGTTTTTCTGCAATATAAATTTGTTTATATCCAGAATAACCATCCAGAAGACTTAGATATTCAAAACATGCTGCTAAATTGACTAGCATTTATGCCACATGCATTGGATATTCATATTTTGAAGTAGCAACATTCAAGTCCTTAAAATATATACAAACTCTAAGAGTTTCAGTCTTTTTAATAATAGGAACTATATTTTCTAACCATTCTACATATCTGGAAGTCCTAATGAATTTTTTCCTCATAAGCCTTTCGATTTCCTCTTTGATCTTCTATATCACTTATGGTGCAAACCTTTTGGGCAATTACTTCATTGGTCTTTTGTCACGTCGAATCGGCAAATTCAATTCCAAAAACTCTCAACTAAGTCTTGGAACTTCATTATAGTCCCATGTGAAGTAGTCTCTTACTTCTTTTAACATCTCAGTCATCTGTACTTTCATGCTTGGGTCGACCTTGGCACTTATATATGTTGGCTTTTTAATTCCTCCATCTTCTAGGTCGACTTATTCTAGAGAATCTTGGGCTTGTATCTTCTTAGATAAAGCTAGCAGATACTTTTAAAATCCCAAAGGCTCATCGACGTAGATACAATCAAGCCTCTAGCTGTCTGACGTTGGATTGTGACCAACCTCTATTTTTATATTATTTTTTATTTGATTGGCTTTGATAGCCATTCTTTGTTGGAAATCAGCCTCCAAGGCCGATTTAATTCTATTTTTGGCCACGTAGGCCAAAATCTGAGCCAAAGCATTCGACCCAGTCATTGTTGTTGTCTCTTGACCACCCAGTTGTAGTCGAAACTTTACCTCCCATATTTTCATGCTCCCATATTAATGTTAGAACAAGATTTGGATCTGCATTTAGCCTTTAGTTTTAATGATAATAATGCATTGTTTCTTAGATAGAAATTTTATACATTAATGGTTTTTGTCTAGTATGTAGTTTTTGCTAACAGGTCTTGACTCTGAAGCAATGACATGTGACATCATCAGATTCTGGAATCAAGACACTCAGACTCTAAGGGAATTCAAGTGATTTACAAGATGTTGTCAAGTTCTAGAAAGCTCTTAAACAACGATTATGAAGAACATTCATGTTAAAGCTCCTGACTGCGACTCTGATTGAAGAACCTCTAAATGTTTGTCTGCCTTCAAGATTTTGTGCTCAAGTTATGAAGATTTGAAAGAACAAGCTCTGAAGACCAGGTTCTGAGGAATTGAGTCAAGACTCTGAAGACCAAGGTTCTGAAGATTCTGATAACTTGTCTCTTGATCTTCTAAGCATGCTTTAACATCATTTCATCAGAAGCCCCTGAAGATTAAAAGATAAGATCAAAAGGTTTTGCGTCAGAAAAATAGTACACAGTACAAGATCACCATTTCCTCCACTACCCTGATTTTGTGGGCTAAGAATAGTACTAATGTACCATTTTGCCTCCCATATGCAAACTGTTATAAAAGAGACAACCGTAACTCAGTATTCCAATTCTACCCTTCAACGATTCTTTTATATGCCTATACAAAGGAGTCTTAAAGATTAGAAGAAGTTGATAATGCTTTGAAATGCTACTACACACGCTCTTGCTGAAATCATATTATTTATGTGTATTGGTTTGTAAACATACAAGAGTTTTTGCTCGTTACTGTGTGAGAAATATTCATTGTATTAACTTGTGTTGATCTTATTTTTAGAAGCATTCTTTGTAAACACAACTTGTAAATCTCAAATTTGTTTTAGTTGTTTCCTTGAGTGACTAGGTTTTAGTCAAATAGACCCAAGAAGACAATGACGATTTGTCTTTGTGGTGTCTGTAATCAGGTTTTGATTATAGTGGATTAAGTCATTCTTTGGAAGGTGAAATCACTCTGGTGGGGTGGAGTGGAGGTAACTTCGTTAACATCAGACCAATATAAAAATAACTTTGTTATTTTTCTTGTTCGTATTGTTGCTTTGTTGAGTTGGTTTTGGAAAAGCTTTTATTTTTAGAAACCCTATTCAAACTCTCATTTCTTGTGTTTCTTGCCACCTTCAATTAGCATTATAGCTATGGTTCTATTCTTGATAAGATATCAAATACTTAACATTTTTAGATAAAGATTCAGTGTGAAACATAATGGCTGCCATCCACCACCAGTTGCTCAAATAAATGATATAGATTATTACAATGTTAAACCTCCAGTCTTTGATGGAGATATATTTGACTATTGGAAAGATAGAATATAGAGCTTCTTTCTAGGTCACGGTGCTGATATATGGGATATGGTAAGTGATGGCTACATACACCTAATAGATACAAGTGGTAATAAAATGGAAAGAAGAGAGATGACTAATCAACAAAAGAAAGACTACAAGAATTATCACAAAGCAAGAACCATCTTGCTAAATGTTATTTCATACACTGAGTATGAGAAAATCACCAACAGAGATACTGCTAAATATATATTTGATTCTCTGAGGATGACACATGAAGGGAATGCTCAAGTAAAAGAAACCAAGGTTATTGCATTGATTCAAAAGTATGAAGCATTCAAGATGGAGGATGAAGAAATTGTTGAGAATATGTTCTCAAGGTTTCAGACTCTTGTTGTAAGAATTAAGGTCCTAAACAAAGGGTATTCTACTATTGATCATGTGAAAAAGATCATCAAAATTATACCTAAGCATTAAAGACCTATGGTAACAACTCTGAAGTTATCAAAGGATCTTAACAACTCTTCTCTTTAGGAACTAGTTAGTTCTTTAAGAAGTCATGAGATAGAGCTTGAGAAAGATGAGCCCAAGAGAAAGAGTAAGTTTGTTGATCTGAAGTCTTCAGGAAGATATGAGAGGACTAAAGCTCTTCAAGATGAAACTGGTGAAGAGTCTGAAGAGGAATCAGAAGAAGAGGACAAATTGTCTCTTCTGTCCAGACGAGTTAATTAACTCTGCAAGAAAAGGCTAGGAAAATTCCAAGGATAAAGAAGGACATATGTTCGTTCTGAGTTCACTTCTGGATCCAAGAAGACTGGAGCAGGTAAAGAACTCATGTGCTTTGAGTGCAAGGAGCCTGACCACTTTAAGAATGAATGTCCCAAGTTAAAGAAAGAAAGGCCAAGGAATAACTTCAAAGGAAAGAATAAGGGTCTAATGGCTACATGAGACGATTCAGAATCTTCAGAAGATGATTATGAAGAAGAGTAGGCTAACATGGCACTAATGGCTTGCACAGAAGCTCCTACAAAAATGATTCAATCGGGGTCATAATCTGAGTCAAATTTTGGAGAGGTATTTTCTAAACTATCTCGTTCTGAGCTTGAATCTAGTTTATCAGAAGTTATGGAAAAGTATCAGAATCTTCTGGACAAATACAAGGATCTCAAAAAGATTCATGTATATGAATCAGAATCTTATTGTAAGCTTCAAAAAGACTTTTCAACTTTGGGTGAAGAAAGTATCATTTTGAAAAATAACAACTATATGCCTCAATGCAAGAGTCCCAAACTTGAAAAGAAAATTCTTTCTAAAGACTCTACAGGTTCTGGAGATATCATAAATAAATGTGATAAATCTTTCCAGAAGTTTCTTGCTAGAAGCCTGATGACTTCCATGATTTATGGCATTAGCATAAATGGGACAAAGGGTATTCTCTATTATTCTCATGACGAATCTTATTCTGAAAAAGATGACAAGCCAAATACTCTTCAATCACATTTTATTCCTTCTGGGAAACCAAATGATGTTAGGATTAAAGGTATGATTATTTCTAAACCTAAGGCTAAAACAAAACCTCATGCCCATTCTAATCATGTATTCATGTATATATATCTTGCACAGAAGCCTAAGTTTGTTAAGAACTACGGGCAGACTAACTCAAAAGGAACCAGAAAGATATGGGCACCTAAGGATAAAATAGTATATGTTGCAGATATCCTTAGCAATGGAGTTAAAACACCAGTCATGGTACCTAGAGTCTGGATGCTCGCGGTACATGATGGAAAGAAGGCATATGTTCCAAAGTTACTTCATCCATTACAACCAGGCTTCTTCCTTATGGGAAGATAACAATCCGATAATAACTAGGTGTCTGCCTTTCTGAAAGAGAGTAACAACCAGGCTTTTTCCTTATGGCAAGTTATTTCTTTCATGTTGAGTGAATTTTTTATGTGTTAAGATTATTTTCAATCTAGAATTTAGGGGGAACTTGCAAACCTAACTCTGACATTCTAAGTTGAAAAATAATTTTTAACAATATAAAATTCAGGGGGAGCTTACAAACCTTGCTCTGATATTTTTATGTGATTAAACCAAGTAAAAATTGTTTATAAAAATACATGGTTTTGTCATCATCAAAAGGGGAGACGTTGTTAGAACAAGATTTGGTTTTACATATGGCCTTTAGTTTTGATGATAACAATGCATTGTTTCTTAGAGAAAAAATTTGTACACTAATGATTTTTGTCTAGTGAGTAACTTTTGCTAACAAGTTCTGACTCTGAAGCAATGACGTGTGACGTCATCAGATTCTGGAATCAACACACTCTGACTCTGAGGAGATTCAAATGTTTTACAAGATGTTGTCAAGTTCAAGAAAGCTCTTAAACAATGGTTCTGAAGAACGTTCGTGTTAAAGCTTCTGACTGTGACTCTGATTGAAGAACCTCTTAAGGTTTGTCTGCCTTCAAGATTCTACACTCAAGTTCTGAAGATTCTAAAGAATAAGCTCTGAAGACTCTGAAGACCAGGTTTTTAGGAGTTGTGTCAAGACTCTGAAGACCAAGGTTATGAAGATTCTGATAACTTATCTCTCGATCCTTCTAAGCATGCTTCAACATCATTTCATCAGAAGCCTCTGAAGATTATAAGATAAGATCAAAAGGTTTTGTGTCAGGAAAATAGTACACAGTACAAGATCACCCTTTCCTCCACTACCCTGATTTTGTGGGCTAAGGATAGTACTATTGTACCATTTTGCCTCCCATTGCAAACCATTATGAAAGAGACAGTTGCAATTTAGTATTCCGATTCTACCCTCCAATGGTTCTTTTATATGCCTATATAAAGGAGTCTTGAAAATTGGAAGAAGTTGTTAATGCTTTGATAACGCTACTACATACGCTCTTGCTGAAATCATATTATTTTTGTGTATAGTTTTATAAACACACAAGAGTTTTTTCTCTTTACTGTGTGAGAAATATTCATTGTATTAACTTGTTCTAACCCTATTTTTAGAAGCATTCTTTGTAAACACAACTTGTAAATATCAAATATCTTTTAGTGGTTTCCTTGAGTGACTAAGTTTTAGTCAGATTGACTCAAGAAGACAAGGATGGTTTGTTTTTGTGGTGTTTGTAATCAGGTTTTAATTTATGGTGGGTTAAGTCCTTCTTGGGAAGGCTAAATCACCTTGGTATGGTGGACTGGAGGTAGCTTCGTTAACAATGAACCAGTATAAAAATAACTGTGTTATTTTTCGTGTTCGTATTATTGCTTTATTGAGTTGGGTTTAAAAAAGCTTTTGTTTTTAGAAACCCAATCCAAACCCCCATTCCTTGTGTTTCTTGCCACCTTCAATTAAGCCATGGGTTGGATGCAGCTTCATGGAGAAAAAGATATCTCTTTGTAGAGAAAGCGTTGATCCCGCAGGCATACAAGGGGAAATATTAGATAACCTCTTGTCAAATGTCCTTTTATCTACTTTATTTATATAGGTAAAAAAGTAACTCTAGCCAAACTCAAAAATTTTCGACAACCCTATTCAGTCACCATATGGAAATATTTGGTGTAGAGTCGATGATACCGCCCCCATGCCATGTACCCACTCTCTTCCCAACAATAATTTATAGTTCCCTTGGGATGCAATGACCACAAATATGGTTTATCTTGTTATTGTCCCTATAACAATGTTAACCTTGATAACCCCTAAGGAGTAACTTGTTTTTCCCTCATAAGTGGACAAAACCATATTATGGGGTCTCAGACTTGTATCAAACTTTCTAGTTTTCTTTAACAAGAAATGCAACATCAAATTTATTGTCGCTACGCCATCAACTAACACTTTATTAATGCCTACTCCATCTGCCTTAACCCAAATAAATAGTGGTTTGAGATTTTGTTTCATTCCTTTATCAAGCCTTTCAAAAGATGATTTTTCTTCCTCGACACAACTGTTATTCATTATATAATAACAAAGAGGTTTATGGCTTGCTATTTCTTCTACGAGACCATCATCTTATTCCTTTGTTATTTTAGTTACTATGTCATATTCTATAGAAAGCACATATACAATATTACATATGATGTATAATTCCCCTTCTGACCCTGAATCAAAGTTATCTATCATCATCTCATCATCCTTGTTTGGTAGATTCTTTGCCATTTTATTTGACCACTAGTAGAGAATGAGGGAATATCCTCTCCTTTAGGGGTTTCTTTGTCAGTTGGACTTCTGCCATCTTTATTATTTTACCATCCGTACTTGATTCCTCGGCCTCAATAGCTGCTTTCTTTTTATCTGATATATTCTCCATTGAGTTCAAGTCATTATATTTTTACCCAAATAGTTTTTTGAACCATATAAGTACTTGTTGGAGATCTGGGAATGTCATTGTACGAGGAACCTGCACCCACCTTAATTACCTTCCATTTATGTTGGTTAGAATTGGGTTTTCCCACAGATCAAACCCACTCACCAATAGGAGCAGCGGAGTGGCACACAAGTCTTTCGACTCCTCCATTGGTGTGAGGGTTCTTGTGGTTTTTGATAAGGAACGCCTTTCTTGCTGAAGGTATGTTTGGGCCTTATTTCATTTCTATGACTCCTCCTAGGTGGCATAAGTTTGAGAGCCCTTAAAAGGACACATATAAAGGCTTTATGAGCCCTTATTTCATTTTTACCCAAACTTCAACCTTCCATATATTTAGAGCAGTTTGTACCAGATCCCTGAAAATGACACATATAGAGGTTTTATGATCAAGAAAATTATGATACTTGCATAATCCTGTTTTCTTTCTTTGTTCAAATGTTGGTGTCTTTAGGCCTTTAGCACTATTATTTGACCATCAACAACCAAAAGATAAAAAAAAATCATCACATTTAGTCACATCAAACGTGTAAATTTTTGTAATGAATTTTTTAGTTTAACTAGGTTCAATAGGATTTTTCCCATTATAAAGTCTTATGACCTTACAAACATATGGAGGCTCTGACTTTAGTTATGCCAAATTAACCTTACTTCCTTCGACACATTCAAAAACTATGTCTATTTCTTGACTACTTTCATCTGCTTCTACACAAGAAACCTTTTCTTTTCTAGTGTGTCAATTTGATTTTGCCTTCTCAGCTTTCAAGCGTTCGACTTGTCGAACTATAATGGAATAGTCTAAGCCACATGCGGCCATTTTGACTAACTCATGTTCAGACATCTAAGTGAAACATCTCGACTTCATTAGCCTAAGACTATTCAAATAGTCATCTATGGAATCAGAGAACTTTCTCTTCACACTGGCTAATCCTTTCAGGATAATGTTTTACTGGTTCATTTAGAGCTACTCATGGAATACCCTTTATAATTGATTCCAGTCACATATGGAGTTTGGGGAAGGGTTGTGAACCAAGTGAAAGCAGTTTTGGTCAGAGAATTAGGAAAATATTTCATATTTAAATTCTCATTATTGGCCAAGTAACCAACCTTCATCTGGTATAGAGTGATTTGTTCGACAGTAGACTCACTGATATCACCTGAAAACTTAGTAAATTTGGGGATTTTTCAACCCATTCAGAGTTCAGTTTGCAATACATACTCAGACAAGACAGAAACAAAGTTTGGTATATGCAGACCAACATTAATCCCATTTTGGGCTAGGATTTTTTCAACCATATTGGCTATGTCTATTTTCCCCCCAAAATTATTTTGTTAGACATTCCCAATCACTTGCTATGCATTCTGATTTCTATTGATCAAAACCAACGCTAGACCATTTTGACCTACGCCTACTTCGACTACCCCTTGTACAGGTTGTTCGACTTACTGGTACATAACCCGTTGTTGCCCTTAGTTATTAGGGAGACCTGAGTTTTGGATTCCCCCGCTTGCTTGGACTTGAGGGATTGGCTAAATACGCGTTTGAGGAGCGCCAAAAAAATCAGCAGTTCGACCCAATTAATGCGACAATTATTGGTAAGTTTGGTTTATTTTTTGGACCAAAGGATTAAACACAATACTAATTTATAGTGTAAGCATATTCACCATATCATGGTTGCTTTCATCCGTTTATTGCCTCACAGACATGAGGGAACTAGTGGTTGAGAGTGACATACCTTAGGGATATATCCTAACTCTCGTTATGATGTTAAGTATGGATTGAGAGGGGATACAATTGTCATTACATTATCTGCATATATATATATATATATATATATATATATATATATATATATATATATATATATATATATATATATATATATATATATATATATATATATATATATATATATATATATATGCGCATTGGTTTGTAGGTCTGCCATCATTTTTGTTGGCATGTCATATGTATATATTCTATTACCAGGTGTCATACCCCAACATTTGCCCGTTGGTATTACAAAGCATTTTCCAAGACCCCGACTTATTCTGCAAGGCACCGACATCAAGCCCAGCTCACAACAGGCCCAATCCAAAGGGGCCCAAAATAGCTTGCTCGCTAGGCGAGCAATCTCTTCGCCTAGCGAGTGCTTCGTCATGACACTCGCCCAGCGAAGCACCAGATCCAGAAAAAAGCCCAGACCTAGTTTGCTCGCTAGGCGAGCAATTCCTTCGCCTAGCGAAGCTTGCGAAGTTTGAGATTTTTGGACCTCATTTTAAGCCCATTAGGTCACCACTACCTCTACTATAAATATCTACTTCTCTGCCACGAAAAAGAACACACACAGACGGACGAAGACGGACGGAAACACGCATCCAGAGGGAGAAACACAGAAACCCTGCTGATCCAAAGAATTCAGAAGGCGGAAACCCTGAAGGCCATTTATTCACTCCGAAGCTACCGCCGTCCAACTCAATCCGGCTCGCCAATTCAAGGTTACAACTTGATTTGCAAACAGGTTAGCCTCACTATTATCGCTTTAGCTTCTTAATTGGCATATGATTATCATTTGGTGTCCTTATTTTGCATGTGGTATCGTTTTAGTATCTTAATTTGCATGTGATATCGTTTTGTATTTTCAATTGGCATATGGTACCACTTCATGTTCTTAATTTGTGGATTATAATTGAATTCATAAACATCTTGAAGTCTTGCATGAGAATTTAAATGTGTTTGCCTATTGTGAAACTGAACCATATAATTGTATGTTGGATGCCATAAGCCATGCTGCAGGTTGAGGTCATAATGTTCTCAAATTTCAAACCCGTGGCCGCTCGCTAGCTCATCGCTAGGCGAGCCCGCAGCGAGCCTTCGCTAGGCGAAGCAGAGGCGACCGGGCCAGGGGCTGCTTTGCTTTTTGCTGCCTATTTCATGTTTACCTAATGATGATTCTGCATTATTTGGCCTAAATTCTTGGCTGCTATATTTATCTTATGATGCAATTTCCAATTGTATTTTATGCTTTAATCCGTGTGTTCATGGTAAAGGTTAGCATACTTCCGAAGAAATAGCCGGTTAGGTACTCCGCTTTACGCATGGGAAGCCTTCATGGAGAGGGATTCTAAATTATTTCACTTTAATGTGAAGATTCATATTGAGTGCCTAATTAATTTTACTATATTAATTTTTAATGTAATGTTGATTTTAATGTATCGATTTAATGCGGTATCATCATAATTACCTAATGGACTTAAAACATGGACTTTAAATAAATGACATCGGACCTCTCTTTATTACCCCACGATTACAATATTACGGTCATGTCCCGCGAATATGGGGATATCCTTAGCAAAGACCCTTCGGTAAAATCATCATAGTCCCTCGGATGTTGCCTTCGAAAATACCATTTTGTCCCTCGATGACCCTTCGGTGTAGCCTACGGTTAAATGATGATAGTCCCTTCGAATGCTAAGGTATCCTCACAATTGTTGCCTTCACTGACCTATCGATGACCCTACGATGACCCTTATACATCCCAAGGATAAACTACTTGCTTCTCAATAGTAAGGACAGTTTTACCCTCATAAGGACGGGAAATGCCCAGAAAGACCTCGGACAGGTATAACCTTAATTGCTCATTCATAACAAAAAATGCTTTTCACACCCCACACCTTTCAAACGTCTTCTTTTGGAAAATCACCACTTAGCATACATCCGTACTAGGATCATTGCCAAGTTATATTTTCTAAACTACTTTCAAAAAACTAAATGAGATAATCACTTTGTATACATTCATGCAAGAATCATTACAAAGTTAAATTCTCCTTTTCAAAACATTTTTCATACATTTCTCAACCACCTTTTTCAAACAAAGAAAACATAAATGATTGAGCAATTAAGAGCCCATGGATAACCATGGATACAAAGGGTGCTAATACCTTCCCTTTGTATAAAGTACCTCCCGAACCTAAGAATTTAAAATTAAGGTCTTTCCTGTTCTTTTCCACCTTTCCTTAAGGGATAAAAGAAAAGTCGGTGGCGACTCTTGCTAACCGCGACATTGCGATTACAAATCCAATAAGGTCCAGTTCACCGTATGACAGAACTGGCGACTCTGCTGGGGACTATTAAAGAGAGGTCCATCTAAAAAAAAAAATCATTTATGTTTTAAATTGTTCCTTCGTTTAAGGGATGGTTTGAGTGAAAGATCCTACACCCGGATCTAGTGTACCTTAGGTAAGTAGCAATAGATCATCGCGACTATCCGGCGTATACTGGAATGGTTAAAATGATGGCTACGGTTAATGTGACACTTTGGTTGTCCTGATGTTCCTCATGTTACTTGAGGAAAAATTTGGCTTCCGCGTGGTGTCATCAAAGCATTAACCAGACCTTTAGAACCCTAATTGACTCATCCTAGCCATTAGAAAGTAGTGAGATAACTGACTTCGGTTCCGACTGAGGTTGGTTGATACTCGATGCTACACTCTTTGAGATTGGACTTTAGGAAAGCTTCGGTCAACCACTTGGTGTTGCACTGAAGTGGACCTAAAGAAAGATCGATGATCTGAGATCCTTCTAGAACCCGGTTACTATTCTAGGACAGGTTGAACCAACCAAACTTCAGTAGGGAGGGTACTTACCTATGGAACTCATGCAAGCCTTAAAACCTAGGAATAATTGTTGTGTGACATGCTTGTGCTTGCATAACATCATAACATCATAACATCATAACATCATAACATCATAACATCATCATACTAACCATTTCAAGGACTTAGGAGTTTAGCTTTGCTCTGTTAAACAGAGTTATGGCTTCCAGGAAGACTATCCGGATCAATCTTGTAACGATCTCTCCTCAACTCAAGGATTTGGTGTCAGAACTCCCAGATCATGCTCAGTTCAACAAGAAACATGGTCATCTCCTCAATTTAGTTACCACTGGTTTCAAAGAAGATATGATGAGAGTCCTATTCCAGTTCTTCGATCCTAAGCATCATTGCTTCACTTTCCCAGATTATCAGTTGGTACCCACATTAGAAGAATTCTCCCAGCTGCTTGGGATACCTATCCTGGATCAAATCCCCTTCAGCGGTTTAGAAGAGATGCCGAAGACTGAAGAAGTTGCCGCAACTTTACACATGACAAAGTCCGACATTGAAACTAATTGGGTAACAAGAAGTGGAATTAAAGGTTTACTTGCCAAATTTCTGATAAGTAAGGCCCGAGAATTCCTAAAAGTTATGAATGTCCATGCTTTTGAAGATGTTCTAGCATTGCTAATCTATGGTTTGGTGTTGTTCCCTAATCCGGACCAATTCATAGACATGAATGCTATTAAGATATTCCTCACTCACAACCCTGTGCCTACCTTGCTTGGAGATGTCTTGCATTCCCTTCACACTCGTACTATGAAGAAGCAAGGGACTCTCATGTGCTGCGTACCTTTGTTGTCTAGGTGGTTTATTTCGCACCTTCCTCAATCAGTTTTAAAGAATGATCAAAATCTGAAATGGTCTCAAAGGATAATGACACTCTCCCATTCAGACATCCGGTGGTGTTCTAACCTCAGAGAAAATGTTATCATCATCGACCGTTGTGGAGAATTCCCTAATGTACCCCTCATGGGGATAAGGGGAGGTATTACTTATAATCCTGCCTTAGCCCTACGTCAGTTCGGGCATGCTCGAAGAGACGGTCCACATGAAATGATTATCCAAGGTATAGTGTTTGACTATGACAATGACCCTCAAAATCTCCGTCAAAAGTTTGTACGAGCTTGGGGCATGGTGAAAAGAAGCAATTTAGGAAAGAAAAATTCTATTCCTATGGAGCCTTATCTCAGATGGGTGCGCGCCAGAGCTCGCGAACTTGTCATGCCATATCTTGCAGTCGGACCATTGACTGTTGAATCAGAGGTCGAAGGAGTTACTTCCCAGATCATTTCTTATCCAGATATGCCTACTGATGCTGAGGAATTGAAAAGATCCTGGACCCAGTTGAGAGAAGAGAGAGATACTTTCGAAGCTCAGTTCAATGCAGAAAGGAAGAAAGTATTAGAGCTCACCAGTCAGCTTAATGAGGAACGAAGACTCAATGCATATCTTCGCCCAAAAAGAAGTCGCCCCTGGGAGACTTGAGATTTCATTGTATTTTACTATTATTCCTTTTGTAATGAACATTGATTAAAAAGTAGCAATAAACATTTCTCTCTTGTTGGTGATTTATGCAAAGTTAAATTCCAAAAGTCCTTGAAAACATTTCATGCATTGCATCACATAACATAACATTGCATAACAGGTATTCTAAAGGACCATATTCTCACGGTCTGCCTCTTAAACAGAAAAATGGATCTCGAACAGACTGTCAAAGATCTCCAGACTCAGAATGCTCAGTTCAAGGAGATGATGCTAAGCTTATCCAAGGGGCAGGAGGAACTGAAGGCTCTTTTGGCCGAAAAGAAGAAGGACAAGAAAGCTGTGAGCTTCATTAACCCGGGCAGAAGGCGTAAAGGACAGGCTACGGGAATCAAATTTGGAATCCCGAATGGTCCAGAAGAGGGGGCGGAAATTGATTCAGGGGAAGAGAATCCTGATTTCTCTAACCCTGAGGATGAGGATGAAGAGTATGAAAATGAACAGTACTCTCCAAGAGATGATAAGTACAAACTGCTGGAAGAACGCATGCTAGCCATGGAGGGTCAGAGGACACCTGGTCTGGATTTTGAAAGTCTGGGTCTGGTCTCCGATGTGACCATTCCCCGCAAATTCAAAATCCCCACTTTCACTAAGTACGATGGTGCATCCTGCCCTCAGATGCATTTAAGGGCTTATGTGAGAAAGATTCAGCCGCATACCACTGATAAGAAACTGTGGATCCACTTCTTCCAAGAAAGTCTGTCTGGCACTCAGTTGGAATGGTATTATCAGCTCGAGAGCTCTGACATCCGCACCTGGACTGATTTAGCAACAGCTTTCTATAAGCAGTACCAGTACAATTCTGAATTAGCGCCTACTCGGCTACAGTTGCAGAATATGGCTATGGGATCTAAAGAAAGCTTCAAAGAGTATGCTCAGAAATGGAGAGATTTGGCTGGTAGGGTCAAACCCCCTATGACTGACCGAGAGTTAGTAGACATGTTCATGGGTACCCTGACTGGCCCATTCTACAGCCATCTACTGGGGAGTTCTTCATCAGGTTTCACTGAACTTATACTGACAGGCGAACGGGTGGAGAGCGGCATTCGAAGTGGAAAGTTACAGGCAGCTACTTCTACAAGCAGTAAGAAGTCCTATCATGGGAAGAATGAATCGAATGCTGTGTATGGTCAGAAGAATCATAATAAGAAAAATTGTGACCATGCCGTTGGAGCAGTGACAATCGCAGCCCCGCCAGCTCAAAACTTCCAGCAAAGACAAGACAGACCAAGAAGGCAGTTTACCAAGCTCAATATGACTTTAGCACAAGCACTGCAAAGCATGCTGAAGGTAAATTTAATCACTCTCAGAGGTCCTCCTACAAATGTCAACACTGCTTCGCCTCGTTATAATCCCAATGCCAGGTGTGCATATCACTCCGATAGCCCCGGGCACGATACAAACGATTGTTGGCTGTTAAAGAATAAAATTCAGGACATGATCGACGCTGGGGAAATTGAGTTCGAGCCTCCGGAGACTCCTAATGTCATCACCGCTCCTATGCCTAACCATGACAAGACTGTTAATGCTATGGATGACGATTCTCACATTTCCAATGTGACGGACTTAACATCTCCTCTCCCGATCATAAAGAGGAATTTATTGCAAGCTGGTTTATTTCCAGGTTGTACTGAAGATTGCAATCTCTGCATACTCCGGCCCGAAGACTGTTTGAAATTGAAGAATGGTATCCAACGACTGATGGACGATCGTACAATCCTCTTTGAAAGGGTTTCTAAGGCGGAAAACCCTATTGAAGAAGTATCTGTGATTGCAAGGTCCAAGGTTCCAGTGAAGATTACTGCTCCCAGAGTACCTGTGAAGATCATTGCTGAGCCCAGAGTAGCTCCCCTGATCATTACTACACCTGGCCCGATCCCGTATTCCTCAAGCAAAGCTATTCCGTGGAATTATGGAGGTGATGTTTACATCCATGGTGTAAAGCAAGTTGGCAATTCTGCTAATCCTAATGACATTGTTGGGACTAGTAAGGTTACCCGAAGCGGAAGGATCTTCTCTCCAGAGATCTCACCTCCGGTTCCCGAAAACCGAGGAAAGGAACCAGTCAACCCTTCTCAGTCAGAGACACCGATCAAAGTTACTACTGAAGATGTTGCCAAACGAGAAATGGAAGAAGTGCTGAAAATCATCCGCAAGAGTGATTTTGATGTGGTAGAACAGTTGGGGCATACCCCTTCCAAAATCTCGATGTTGTCCTTGTTGTTGTCTTCTGAATCTCATGCCAATGCCTTGATAAAATTCCTGAAGACTGCCCATGTACCTCAGGAGACCTCCGTCGATCAGTTCGAAAACTATGTTGCTAACCTGACTGTTGACGACGGCCTAGGTTTTTCCAATGCTGACCTGACACCAGCAGGAAGGAACCACAATAAGGCCCTGCATATTTCTATTGAGTGTAAGGGAATCACTTTGGCTCATGTGTTGATCGATAATGGCTCTTCCTTGAATGTGCTACCGAAAGTCGTGCTCGATAAACTTGACTGTAAAGGCATTGAATTGAGTCCTAGTGACATTGTGGTGCGTGCTTACGATGGTGCAAAGAGTGTTGTCCACGGTGAAGTTGTTCTCCCTATCAAGATAGGACCTCAAGTCTTCAACACTACCTTTCATGTAATGAATATTCGCCCCGCCTACTCCTGCTTACTGGGACGCCCTTGGATTCATGGGGCAGGTGCTGTAGCTTCGTCTCTCCATCAAAAGCTGAGATATCCATTAGAGGGAAAGATTGTCACTGTGTGTGGGGAAGAAGAATACATTGTCAGTAGTGTGCATACCTTCAGATACGTTGAGATGGATGGTGAATTCTTCGAGACTCCAACTCAGTCATTTGAAGTGGTTCCTCCGCCTAATCCTGTCCTTAAGCCAACTCCCCTTGTGCCCGAGGTTATTCGAGCTCCTCCTGCTATGATTTCTCTGAAAGATGCTCAAGCTGTGGTCGAAGATGGCGGTCGTACTGGCTGGGGTCAACTGATCAACATACCCTACAAGTCTGATAAAGCTGGTCTGGGATTCAACTCTGGAAAGATGGTCAAAGATCAAATCAATGCTGTAGAAGATGCTGACAGTGATTGCGACCTGGATAATTGGATCTACCCAACAATTGGCGACGGACTCAATAATTGGAAGGCTGAAGACACTATCCCGATTTCCTTTAGTCAGGAGTAATTGTTATTGTCCATTTAGTTTTGCAAATTTTTTCAATTGAACTTCTTAAAGCATTGTGTCTATACCCGGGGCACAATAGCTAATTTGTTAAGGGTTTGTCATTTCATAAGCATATTCATATTCAATAAATCAATGGACTTTTTCGCATTCAAATATTGCGCTCTTTATTTTTCCTGTCGTCTTTCAGACAAGCTATGCATTCTTACACACACTCACGTAACAAATTGCAGATCCGTATCCACTCTGGATCCTATTGATAATAATTCCGCTACTGTTCATTATGACTTCGAAAATCCGATCTACCAAGCCGAAGATGGAAGTGAGGAAGATTGTGAAGTCCCTGGAGAGCTTGCCAGACTGTTACTGCAAGAGGAAAGGACTATACAGCCGCATGAAGAGTCACTCGAAGTCGTAAATCTAGGTACTGAAGTGGAAAGAAAAGAAGTCAGAATAGGAGCAGGATTGGAAAACAGTGTCAAAGAAAGATTGATTCGGATGTTACATGACTATGTAGAGGTTTTCGCTTGGTCTTATGAAGACATGCCCGGGTTGGATACTGATATAGTGGTGTATCGACTGCCAACGAGGGAAGAATGTCGTCCTGTTAAGCAAAAGGTTCGTCGCATGCGTCCTGAAATGTCCGAGAAAATCAAAGCCGAGGTTATGAAACAGTTCAATGTCGGTTTCCTAGCCGTTACTTCTTACCCTCAATGGGTTGCTAATGTGGTACCAGTACCGAAGAAAGATGGTAAGGTGCGAATGTGCGTAGATTACCGAGACCTGAATAAAGCAAGTCCCAAAGATGACTTTCCACTCCCGCACATTGATGTTCTGGTAGATAACACCGCTCAACACAAAGTATTCTCATTCATGGATGGATTCTCGGGTTATAACCAGATTAAGATGGCACCTGAGGACATGGAGAAAACTACGTTTGTGACGCAATGGGGCACTTTTTGTTACAAAGTAATGTCATTCGGTCTAAAGAACGCCGGGGCAACGTACCAGCGTGCTATGGTGGTTTTGTTCCATGATATGATTCATCATGAGGTAGAAGTATATGTGGATGACATGATAGCTAGATCTCACACTGAAGGAGAACATCTCGATCATTTATACAAACTGTTCGAGAGGTTGAAGAAGTATAAGTTGAGATTGAATCCAAACAAATGCACTTTTGGAGTGAGATCCGGTAAACTCTTGGGCTTTATTGTCAGCGGTAAAGGAATCGAGGTTGACCCGGCTAAAGTGAGAGCTATTCAAGAAATGCCAGTTCCCCGTACGGAGAAAGAAGTCAGAGGTTTCTTGGGACGCTTGAACTACATTGCTCGATTTATCTCCCACTTGACCGCTACTTGCAAACCCATCTTCAAGCTACTGAGGAAAAATCAAGAGATGATATGGAATGAGGAATGTCAAGAAGCTTTTGACAAAATCAAGAAATATCTCCAGGAACCTCCGATTCTGATACCGCCAGTTGAAGGAAGACCTCTCATCATGTATTTGACCGTGTTAGAAAATTCAATGGGGTGCGTATTGGGGCAACATGACGAGTCTGGTCGAAAAGAGCATGCCATATACTACCTTAGCAAAAAGTTTACCGACTGTGAAACAAGATACTCACTGCTCGAGAGAACTTGCTGTGCTTTGGCCTGGGCTGCTCACCGACTAAGACAGTATATGTTGAATCATACCACTTTGTTGATTTCTAGGATGGATCCCATCAAATACATGTTCGAGAAGCCTGCCCTCTCCGGAAGAATAGCGAGATGGCAGATGATCTTAACAGAGTACGATATCCAGTACACTACCCAGAAAGCAATCAAAGGAAGCGTGCTGGCTGATCATTTGGCTCATCAAGCGGTGGACGATTACCAATCTATGAATTTTGAGTTCCCAGATGAGGATGTCATGCTTGTTACTGATAGTGGAAAACCTAAACCAGATGAAGGACCCGAATGGGGGTCCCGATGGACTATGGTCTTTGATGGATCTTCTAATGCATTGGGTCATGGCGTTGGGGTTGTACTCATTTCTCCCGGAGGTTACCATACACCTCTCACGGCTAGACTATGTTTCCATTGTACCAATAATATGGCTGAGTATGAAGCATGTATTTTTGGACTCAAAGCTGCTATAGATTGGCGAATCAAGTTTTTGAGTGTGTACGGAGATTCGGCCTTGGTAATCAGTCAGATCAACGGGGAATGGGATACTAAACATCCAAATCTCATCCCTTATCGAGAGCAGGTGATGACATTAATCCCATACTTTGAAGAGGTAACATTTGAACATATTCCACGAGAGGAGAACCAGTTGGCAGACGCATTAGCTACCATGTCATCTATGTTCAGAGTCAGATGGGGCAGCGAAGCTCCCAGGATTACCATCGGACGGTTAGATGAACCAGCTTACTGTTATGGACTTAACACTGAGAAGGTACAGGAGAAACCTTGGTTCCACGACGTAAGAAGATATTTAGAAGCTCAGGAATACCCTGAAGGGGCATCCATCAAGGACAGAAAATTCCTGAGGAAGTTCTCCGCTAAATTCTTTCTGAGTAACGGAGTGTTATACAAACGTAATCATGATTCGACTCTGCTTCGCTGTGTGGATAAAAAGGAAGCAGAAAGGATTATGGAAGACATGCATGACGGTATTTTTGGGACTCATTCTAATGGACATACGATGGCCAAGAAGATTCTGAGATCAGGGTATTATTGGTCTACCATGGAAGCGGATTGCCACCATCACTCCAGAACCTGTCACAAGTGTCAGATCTATGCGGACAAAGTACATGTGCCTCCTGCTCCATTGAACGTGTTGACAGCTCCTTGGCTCTTTGCAATGTGGGGCATCGATATGATCGGAGAGATTAAACCTACGGCTTCTAATGGACATCGCTTCATCCTCGTCGCTATTGATTACTTCACAAAGTGGGTAGAGGCAGCCTCATTCGCTTCTGTCACCAAGAATGTGGTGGCACGGTTCATCAAGAATAGTCTTATTTGTCGATATGGCATCCCTGAAAGGATTATCACCGACAATGGTACTAATTTGAACAACAAGATGATTACTGAACTCTGCACGCAGTTCAAAATTAAGCATCACAACTCTTCTCCGTACCGACCAAAGATGAACGGCGCCGTAGAGGCTGCTAATAAGAACATCAAGAAGATCATACAAAAGATGACGGTAACGTACAAAGACTGGCATGAGATGTTACCGTTTGCCCTTCACGGTTATCGCACTTCAGTACGCACTTCGACAGGGGCAACTCCTTTCTCTTTAGTCTATGGAACGGAAGCCGTTTTACCAGTGGAAGTCCAGATTCCCTCTCTAAGAATCATGAAAGAGGCGGGCTTAGATGAAGATGAATGGATTCAGACACGACTCGATCAGATAAATTTGATTGATGAAAAAAGACTTGCGGCTGTTTGTCATGGACAGATATATCAGAAGCGCATGACCCAGGCATTTAACAAAAGAGTCAAGAGACAGGTGTATCAAATTGGTGACTTGGTGATCAAGCGTATCATTCTACCCCAAGGTGATCCCAGAGGCAAATGGACTCCCACATACGAAGGGCCATTTGTAGTTAAGAAGGTATTCTCTGGTGGAGCCATGATACTTGCTACAATGGATGGCGAAGACTTCCCGCATCCTGTGAACGCGGACATAGTTAAAAAATACTACGCATAAAAGAGACCCGCTAGGTCGACGTACCTAGGCAAAAGTAAGGGCATCCCGGCGAACCAAAAGGGTTCGGGCAAAAATTAGGGATAAACATATAAAAATGTACACCCGGCAAGTCGAAAACCTGAAAAGGCGGCTTGGGCAAAAAAGGGTATCCTGGTGGACTGAAAACCTGAAAAGGCGGTCCAGGCAAAAGTTAGGGATTAAAGCGTATGACTATGTCCCGTTCTCGCTCTGTTTCATCCAAGTTCGAAGGACTGAACAAGCTAATCACTTCTATCCGACAGCAGGAGATGAGAGGCTTGAAGACATAATGACAGTGGTGGATTTAAAATCGATAGGACTTTTTCTGCATAGCTTTCTCTTTGTTTTTGACAATTTCCTCTTACTAGGATTTCTGTCTCCTTGTACACAATTTGCCTGTTTATAGGCCTTCTTTCAAAAATCAATACAACCCTTTGTTTTTTACTTTCTGTTTTGTTTGCGTCAACGCCCATTGATTTAATTTGAATTAATATATGCATTTGAATATGACCAATGTTTACCAAAATACATGCATAGAATAGCAATAGCAATTACTACAAGACTTCGGGATCGAGGATAAGGTCTAATCATGCTTCCAATGAATCCACTATCAATTCTCTTCCCCCAGCAAGCCTGTTTTTCCCCGGAAGAAGTTGGCAGTATTCCCCGGCACAACCAGCTATTCTCCAACAGAGGTCGGCATCATCAGGCAGATTGATAATCTCATCCATCCCCAGCCAGGCTCTGTTGAGTATCTCTACCATCAGACAGAAATCAGAACCCCCAGCCGAGAGAGGGTCCTCAACACGAATATCTCCAATCAGTAGATGGGGATTTATTTTCCCCCAGTAGAGTCCCCAAGCAGAGCTTCTCATACGCATAACTCATACATTACATCATTTCATAACATATACATGTATACAATGCTCTCATTCATTCCAGACGCATAACTCATTCATTACATCATTTCACAGCATACGCATGCATACCACATTCGCATTTATTTTCGAAAGCATAAAACATCTCATGCATCATGACATAGCATAGCGCTAACCTTTCGTCGCAGATTAATTCAGGCAGACGCCTTTATCAATCACAGACAAGATTCAGATACATATTCCAGAACATTCATTCTGACAACACTTCGATATCCTCCTAGCGATGGCATCTTTAAGCCCATCCCAGACATTTATTGCAAGTACAACGTATACAGATACAGCCTAACATACGGTTCATTCTGGTTCAGCTCAACATATGACTCTTTCAACTCAGATACGATCTAACGTACGATCCAGTCTGATCTTCAACAACTCAAGTATGGTTTGATGTACGACCAAGTTAAACCTCCATCTTCTCAGGTGCTACCTTCGGACAGGTACATTCCTGAATGATAGTCTAGTATACGACTATTCCCTTTCTCAGGTGCTACCTTCGGACAGGTACATTCCTGAATGATAGTCTAGTATACGACTATTCCCTTTCTCAGGTGCTACCTTCGGACAGGTACATTCCTGAATGATAGTCTAGTATACGGCTATTCCCTTTCTCAGGTGCTACCTTCGGACAGGTACATTCCTGAATAATAGTCTAGTATACGGCTATTCCCTTCCTCAGGTGCTACCTTCGGACAGGTACATTCCTGAATGATAGTCTAGTATACGACTATTCCCTTTCTCAGGTGCTACCTTCGGACAGGTACATTCCTGAATGATAGTCTAGTATACGACTATTCCCTTTCTCAGGTGCTACCTTCGGACAGGTACATTCCTGAATGATAGTCTAGTATACGGCTATTCCCTTTCTCAGGTGCTACCTTCGGACAGGTACATTCCTGAATAATAGTCTAGTATACGGCTATTCCCTTCCTCAGGTGCTACCTTCGGACAGGTACATTCCTGAATGATAGTCTAGTATACGACTATTCCCTTTCTCAGGTGCTACCTTCGGACAGGTACATTCCTGAATGATAGTCTAGTATACGGCTATTCCCTTTCTCAGGTGCTACCTTCGGACAGGTACATTCCTGAATAATAGTCTAGTATACGGCTATTCCCTTCCTCAGGTGCTACCTTCGGACAGGTACATTCCTGAATGGTAGTCTAGTATACGACTATTCCCTTTTCAACAGCTTCAGCCTAACGTACGGCTCATTCTGCAACTCAGATACGATCTAGCGTACGATCCATTCTGATCTTTCATCCCCAGCAAAGTCATCTGCCTAATGAACAGCTCACTCTGGTATTCAGACACGGTCTAACGTATGATCCATTCTGATCCCTCATCCCCAGCAGTATAGCATACTCTGACTCCCCAACGAAGTCAACAGCAGAGTGGATGTTTCACTATACGGTCTGATTTATGACCCGGTGTGACACCCATGTCTCTAGGTATCGTCTAACGTACGACACAATCTGGAAATCTCCTCAGCAAGTTTCTTGGATGGCATCTTTAAGCCCATCTCCGTCAAGACAAATGAACAAGTGCAAATTTTTGGGGCATTCTAAGTGTTCAATAATCTTTCACCTCCAGACCACGAACGGCACCTACCATTCTACTCTCTCGGTTCAAGAATATTGAACAGGGGCAGCTGTCATACCCCAAAATTTGCCCGTTGGTATTACAAAGCATTTTCCAAGACCCCGACTTATTCTGCAAGGCACCGACATCAAGCCCAGCTCACAACAGGCCCAATCCAAAAGGGGCCCAAAATAGCTTGCTCGCTAGGCGAGCAATCTCTTCGCCTAGCGAGTGCTTCGTCATGACACTCGCCCAGCGAAGCACCAGATCCAGAAAAAAGCCCAGACCTAGTTTGCTCGCTAGGCGAGCAATTCCTTCGCCTAGTGAAGCTTGCGAAGTTTGAGATTTTTGGACCTCATTTTAAGCCCATTAGGTCACCACTACCTCTACTATAAATATCTACTTCTCTGCCACGAAAAAGAACACACACAGACGGACGAAGACGGACGGAAACACGCATCCAGAGGGAGAAACACAGAAACCCTGCTGATCCAAAGAATTCAGAAGGCGGAAACCCTGAAGGCCGTTTATTCACTCCGAAGCTACCGCCGTCCAACTCAATCCGGCTCGCCAATTCAAGGTTACAACTTGATTTGCAAACAGGTTAGCCTCACTATTATCGCTTTAGCTTCTTAATTGGCATATGATTATCATTTGGTGTCCTTATTTTGCATGTGGTATCGTTTTAGTATCTTAATTTGCATGTGATATCGTTTTGTATTTTCAATTGGCATATGGTACCACTTCATGTTCTTAATTTGTGGATTATAATTGAATTCATAAACATCTTGAAGTCTTGCATGAGAATTTAAATGTGTTTGCCTATTGTGAAACTGAACCATATAATTGTATGTTGGATGCCATAAGCCATGCTGCAGGTTGAGGTCATAATGTTCTCAAATTTCAAACCCGTGGCCGCTCGCTAGCTCATCGCTAGGCGAGCCCGCAGCGAGCCTTCGCTGAGCCTTCGCTAGGCGAAGCAGAGGCGACCGGGCCAGGGGCTGCTTTGCTTTTTGCTGCCTATTTCATGTTTACCTAATGATGATTCTGCATTATTTGGCCTAAATTCTTGGCTGCTATATTTATCTTATGATGCAATTTCCAATTGTATTTTATGCTTTAATCCGTGTGTTCATGGTAAAGGTTAGCATACTTCCGAAGAAATAGCCGGTTAGGTACTCCGCTTTACGCATGGGAAGCCTTCATGGAGAGGGATTCTAAATTATTTCACTTTAATGTGAAGATTCATATTGAGTGCCTAATTAATTTTACTATATTAATTTTTAATGTAATGTTGATTTTAATGTATCGATTTAATGCGGTATCATCATAATTACCTAATGGACTTAAAACATGGACTTTAAATAAATGACATCGGACCTCTCTTTATTACCCCACGATTACAATATTACGGTCATGTCCCGCGAATATGGGGATATCCTTAGCAAAGACCCTTCGGTAAAATCATCATAGTCCCTCGGATGTTGCCTTCGAAAATACCATTTTGTCCCTCGATGACCCTTCGGTGTAGCCTACGGTTAAATGATGATAGTCCCTTCGAATGCTAAGGTATCCTCACAATTGTTGCCTTCACTGACCTATCGATGACCCTACGATGACCCTTATACATCCCAAGGATAAACTACTTGCTTCTCAATAGTAAGGACAGTTTTACCCTCATAAGGACGGGAAATGCCCAGAAAGACCTCGGACAGGTATAACCTTAATTGCTCATTCATAACAAAAAATGCTTTTCACACCCCACACCTTTCAAACGTCTTCTTTTGGAAAATCACCACTTAGCATACATCCGTACTAGGATCATTGCCAAGTTATATTTTCTAAACTACTTTCAAAAAACTAAATGAGATAATCACTTTGTATACATTCATGCAAGAATCATTACAAAGTTAAATTCTCCTTTTCAAAACATTTTTCATACATTTCTCAACCACCTTTTTCAAACAAAGAAAACATAAATGATTGAGCAATTAAGAGCCCATGGATAACCATGGATACAAAGGGTGCTAATACCTTCCCTTTGTATAAAGTACCTCCCGAACCTAAGAATTTAAAATTAAGGTCTTTCCTGTTCTTTTCCACCTTTCCTTAAGGGATAAAAGAAAAGTCGGTGGCGACTCTTGCTAACCGCGACATTGCGATTACAAATCCAATAAGGTCCAGTTCACCGTATGACACCAGGGGTAGCGTGAAACTTGGGAGGAAAAAAAGGTCTAGGGTCTCCTATAATTGCTTGTGTGACCCTGGGAGTAGTTGAAATACTCGTTATTTGTGGTGGGGGAACCACCACTTATGATAATGTTGTCGAAACCGACATCTGACTTACGAAAGGAGCGGTTACTCCAACGGTTGTTGAAGTACCTGCACCACCAATCATCAATTCGGTTGGTTGTTCTTCATTATCTATAACATTATTTTGGGGAAGGGAAGTATTGTTTGGACCTGTCATTTCAACTAATATTTTACCACTCCTCAGACGCATAAACACTTAGACATTGAAAATATTTCATGTATGAAGAACAAAATACAATAAAAGTACAAAAAAATTTTATGCAAAATTTGAAATTCCTTGCACAAAAGAGTCTCATTGGGCTTGCCTGTTTGTTTACTATTGTTTTTGGTAAATCAAATCACAAGTTTTCATTCACTTACATGATTAAACTCAAAAAAAAAATCCTAGGACATATTATGCAAAAAAATGAGAAAATATGTTTGTGCTTTGAACATTGATGTTTAAATATGGAGGAATTAGAAATAACTTGTAATAAAAATAATGCAGGGATCATTCAAAAAGATAAAGTAAACGAATAAGGCGATAAAATCAAGTAAATAAAACAGTTATATTAAAAACGTAAAACAGTGACGCATATTCATACATGTTTCCTCACAAATTATTTTCTCTCTGTTGCTTGGATACCCAAGTTCTATAGAGAATAATAGTAAAATTTACGAACCTTGATTACATGAATGAAATCTACTTATATACTACATACATCAATAACCGTCAATAACGATTATTACCCTAAAAGTAGACATGTATCCCATTACATGGACTTTTGTTTTCAGGTATGCTTCCATGTGCCTTTGCCTTTTGAGACTGTCTTTATAACCTCTAACTACCTCTGTCGAAGAGCTTTTTGTCGAATATTGTAGTGTATTGTCGAAGTGTCTTTGTATCGCCCAATCTTTGGACTCTAAAATATACTAAGTTCCAAAATACCTGACACACAAGTCGAACTTACCACATTTATGTCACACTTTCGTGTCAAATGTTAACTCACTGTGGACCTTTTTGAGATTTTGGACTTGCTTTGAAGAGATAATGATCATAATCTTGTGGATCTGTTCCTAAGACTCTTTCAAACCAGATTTAGTGGGTTTCGGTACAGTGTCAAAAATCATAGACTAACAAATTGTTTAGATTAACCAAGTTTGGGAGTCATCTACTTAGCACTTATTCAACAATGCAAAAAGGAGATGAGACAAAAGATCTTCTTGTTTAATTCCCATATAGCAGTCATAATGACCCTTTTGCTTTCCATTGACTGAGATGGATAATATGGATGATCTGAGAATTGTTGAAATCTAGTCACATCGTTTCGTGCAAAACTCAAATGCTTTGTGGACTTTGATAATGAAATGTCAATCCATAATGTCAAAGCTTTTGTAATATCTACTTTAATCGCAAGGACTTTTCTTTGAAGATGAAAATACCATATCTTTTTCGTTGACATGAGTTTATGGTAGTTTTTTTTTAATGACAATTGTGATTGATTAGTTATTACTATCTCCGTTTTTTATTATAAGTAGTATTGGAAAAATATTTTATACCACAATATAAGTCGTTTTATAATATTACTGAATCATTAATGTTATTTTTCCTATTATACTCTTAAATATTTATTATTCCCTCTTTTCAATTATATCAATTTATATTTTCAATACTTTTAATGAATGACAATTTTATAAAATCTTTTATAATTTCTCTTTTTCCTATCATAATTATTACATTTTTTAATACGTATGAAAAATTAAAAACATCTTATAATAAAAACTAAGAAATTACTATATATTTACACACTTTGAATCCTAGACTAAAACTTAATTCAATTGTTTTAGTTGAGTTACTCCCTCAGCTCTTTATGGTTAATTATTACTATGTATTGGTTATTTTGCTATGTAATTTTTTTATTTGTTTGCTTCAATATCCGACTTTTTCTTTCTTTTTGAAGTTATTATCTTGTTCCATTTTAGACAGACGTTCTGCTAAAATGATTTTTTTTTTATAATAATTTTCTTTTGGTTTCTTAAAAAGATTACTTAGAGGTTTATTTTACCAACAATGACTGAAATATAAGAAAAGTTGTTTAATTTAAATACAATTTTAACAAATAGAGCTATTTAAAACGTTAAATATTTTGAATATAAACATTAAATATTGATTAATAGATCCAAAAAAAGAAAGTAAAAAAATCAAGGTGGTTTGTTATTTTAGTATATAAATGACTACTCTGATATAACTTAATAAAATTAAATGATAAATATGATTTTTTCTAAAAGAAATGAAACAAATTCTAAAATTAAATTAATAAGAGATAATTAAACTCGTATATAAATATATGTATTTTTTATATAAAAAATAATGGAAAATTGTTTGTAATTAATTTTTAGTATTATATTTGAGATGATATATAATTATTCAATGAAAAATTACCTGATTAGACAAATTTATTCTCAAAATTGTATGCAACACAACATCGATCACTTTTACAAATTGGTAAACTGTCTCAAAGTTATAAAGTACCTTTCAAATTAGTCCTTAATCCTTACATAAACTTCTATCAATGTCAACTTACTATATATTCTCCCAACCTAAATTATAAATTATTTCCACAGTTCATTTTTAAGTATTATTATTTTATTTTTTATACATACTAAATTTTTTAATTATTATTATTATTTTTTAAATAATAATTTTATTTACGTAATAATATATTTAATTATTTATTATATTCATTTTACTTTTTTTTTCTATAATAATTATTTAGGAATAATTTTGACATAACTGAAACTATTACCTTAAATTTTGCAACAATTAAAAAAGAAATGGAGGAAATTTCTCAAAATATGAAATATAAGTTCTTTATTACTTAAAAATAATTGATACCGCTTGTGCACAAAAATAATTGATACCACTTGTGCATAAAAATAGATACGTTGCTTTCTTAACTCTCATATATAAGAAGAAGAATTTATTCCATTTGGAATGAAGAATATTTAAAAATATTTTTAAATATTTTTAATTAAAATTAAGAAAAAGTATGCATACTTATAAAACTGATTAAGACATGAACAAGTTTAAGGGGTCAAACTAACTCATCTCCGAGGGTTAATCTTAGTTATGAATCTTTAATGCACGTGATGGGCATTTTTTGTAATAAAAGTGGAGTATGAGTATGATCACATCGTGTGGGTCTCTCTATGAATCACATTCAAATGAGTCATGAATCCACCACTACACTTCAACTCAAAATCATTCACTTAATAAATATCACCGCAAATATGCCCGTGCTTTGTTTCATCACGGATAAATTCTCATACTATTTCATTTCATTGGACTCTATTCTCTACTTATTTGAAATATACTATTATATTACTACTTACGTTATAAATTATAGTAACATGTTTTACCTTATCAATATAACATTATATTCTTTACTTTTTATCATAAAAATTATCATGCATTTTTTTCTTCATTTTCCTTAATAATGACCTACTTAAGCCTATTTATCTTGTTTTATAAATAGACGAATCTCAATTTTTACTTCAATTTTTTTTCATTTGTATTTTTTTTTTTTAAGGAGTCTTCTTTAAGTTTAGGGATGATGATTATTTTTATATATTCGAATATTGAATCTTCTCCTTTTATTTGTCTTCCCTTTTATGGGAATGACAATTATTAGAGTTAGATGAAAATAACAATGGCGTAGAACTTAACATCCATGAAGTAGTTTTGAAGATATGGAGGCATTATATAAAGAATGTGAAACGGTCGAATGAGACAATTAATTATAACTTTGTAAAGTCTGGGATGTTTGACAATTATGATAGCATTTTTTATTCTAGTGGCGATGGTGTTTCTATTTTGCCCTATACTTTTTAAAGACAAGTATGGTTACTAATGGTAGCTAGTTTTTTAAAACGTTTCAGCGTCAAGAATTTTGAAACTCTTTTTATCAAATTTAGTGCACAATGATTTCCTTTCGTAAGGATGTAAATCTCTTTGGTATGGGCGACGGAAGAAATGTTATATTGGAACCCTGCATTGAAGTGAAATGTTAAGCATGGTTTCACCTTCTGACTCAGGTGGACGAATTTTTCTACATGTACCTCTCAAATTATTGATACTATTGGAACAAATGGTTTTCAAGAAACATGAGAGAAGAAGAAGAAAAGAGAAAATAGATAGAAACTAAATTACAAAAAAGAAATATTATTGAGTGAAGTTGTTAAGATTTACATCATACAATGCCTTTATATAGGCAGCTAAAGCCCAAACCCAAAACATTCAAAATGCAAACTACAAAATTACAAGTTATATTTCGACATGACAACTATATGATGTATTTGACTCAGTCGAATACAACTGACTTCTACACCTCTGCTAGTTATTTTGAAATATTCTCGAGAGAACATCAAATTACAACTTCTAACACACCACATAATTCATGTTCTCGAGACTTCTCATCCTGATGCTTCTCTTCAACTCGTCTAACCTGACTTTCTTCAAGGGTTTGGTGAGTATATAAGTTAGTTGCCATTTTGTCTTGCAATGCTCAAGTTCAAGCTTTCCTTTATTAACTTGATCCCTCAAAAAATGATACCCCGTCTCTATGTGCTTACTTCGACCTTGAAACACTTGATGATTCGCCATGTTGATAGTTGACTTGTTGTCGACAAACAACTTCATTTTCCTAGGTTCCATTAACTTGAGCTCTTCGAGCAACATCTCTATCCATGCTGCTTGGCATGTTGCATATGATGCAACCACATACTCAGCTTCATATGATGACCAAGCTACAATGCTTTTCTTCCTTGAGCTCTATGAGATTAGAGCACCTTCGATCATTAATATGTAGTCTGCAATAATCTTCTCATCGTCTTGATCTCCACTAAAATCTGAGTTAGTATAGCCACATACCTCTGCATCCATGTTGGTTTTCCTTCGTCTTGGCATCAACATACCATATGATCAATCATACCTTTTATGTATCTCAGCACTCTCTTGACTGTAGTGAGATGGAATTCTTGAGGTTTCTCCATGAATGTTCCCAACAGTATGACACTTTGACATATATCTGATATAGTATTGCATAGATACCTTAAGTATCTGATGAATTGTTTGTACAATGTCGCACTTACAAACTCATCATTTGTCTCATTCCTCAACTTTGCTCTAGTTTCTAATGGCACAACAGTTGTATTACAAGTGCACAACTTGAACCTCTTCAAGATATATTGGTCATACTTCTTTTGGTGCAAGAACACTCCTTCATACGTGTCTTTGAACTTCATCCTTAAGAAATATGAAAACTTTCCTAGATCGTACATTTCAAACTCCTGCACTAGCTTCGCCTTAACTCTTCTTATATCTACTTCATATGCACATGTAATCAATAAGTTATCTACATATAGGAATAAGATGATTCGACTGACCTTGTCTATATCATTGACATACACTCCATGTTCAGAGATACACTTTGTGAAACCTTCTTCGATCAGGAAGCTATTTATTCTTTTATTCCAAGCTCTTGGGGCTTGCTTCAAACCATAAATAGTCTTTCTCAATTTGTACACCTTCTACTCATGCCCTTTGATTTTGAATCCTGGTGGTTGACTGACATAGACCTCTTCTTCCAAAGGTCCATTTATAAATGTTGATTTTACATCCAACTGATGTATCTTCTACCCTTTGTATGTTGCTGTCAACAAAATAATTATGATTATCTCCAGACTTGCAACAAGTGCGTAGACTTCATCAAAATAATTACCAGGTTTTTGCAGAAAACCTCTCGCTACTAGTCTTGCCTTATGCTTGGCAATTTCACCGTTTGGTCTTTGTTTCACCTTGTAAACCCATTTCACATCAATTGGCTTTGTGACTGACTTTTAGACGAGCTCCAAGGTCTTGTTCTTCTCGATTACCCCGAGTTCTTCTTTCATGGTTGCTAACTAATTTGAATCATTCATGGCTTGATCCAAAATGGTTGGTTCTGCTTCAGCCATCATAATCACTTATTCTATTAAGTTACCATCTGCATCGACTGCTTTATCTGGAAATATCTCATATCCAACTAGTCTTGTCAACTCAGTTCTTGATCTAGTCGATCTTCTAACATTCTGCTCCGGTGGTTCTTCGGTTCGATTGGTTGGGACTCCAGTTTATTGATCTTCTTCAAACACAATTGTAATTATATCTCACTCTCATCAAACTTATCCATGACTCCAACCCCACCCTTTACTTTCATCCACTAGAATATCTCGATTGATCACTAGTTTATCATTATTTGGTGAATACAACTTGTATACACTAGTCGAATGATAACATATGAGCACCATAACCTGACTTCGATCGTCCAGTTTCTTCCTCAATTATTCATGTACATGTCTGAAGCATATTGATCCAAACACTACAAGATGACTAACATTTGACTTCACACCTGTCCAAGTCTCATAAGGAGTCCTATCGACTATCTTATTTATTGGACATCTGTTTAGAATGTATATTATTGTCGAAGTTGTTTCACCCAAAAATCTCTTTGGATATCTTAACATGCTCTCAGTCATGTTCAGTATACTTCGATTCTTCCTCTCAGCTATGCCATTATGCTAAGGTGTATATGGTGCAATGACCTCATGCTATATACCTTCCTAATTGAAAAATCTAGCAAATTCTCGAGAGGTTTATTCACCACTACCATCAGTTCTCAGTTTCTCTAACTTGCATCCATTTTGTTTCTTGACATGAAATTGAAACTTCTTGAACTTGGTGAATACCTCACTCTTCCTTTCAATAAGGTAAATCCACATATATCTAGTGACTTCATCTATGGAAGTTAGGAAATAGTAGTTACCTCCTGACTTGGTTCCTTCACCTGAGGTAATCCATACACCATCCTCTTCTGGACGTGCATACCTAAACTCCTGATGTTTAGATGTCCATACTTGTGATGCCATAATCAATTCTTGTCTTCTTCTGCAATCAAATCAAGACACTTGTGATCAACCGTGTTGATCTCAACTTTGAAGGTCCTGTTGTCTTCTAATGGTGCCTTCATAATCAACCTTTAATCACCATGATACACCTTCATCTGATTTTTTTCTAGCTTCATGATATACACTTATCAAATTACTTGTCATTGAAGGTACGTACAACACATAAACGATGTTGGCTTTTCGACCATCCTTCCCGATAACATAGATATCTCCTTTTCCACCTGGTGAGATGTGCCTACCATCTGCAAACTTTATCACTTTCTCACCTGGTTCATCTAGCTTGGTGAACTAGTTTTTATTACCAGTAATGTGGTTACTGCATCCTGAATCCAGGTACCACGTGTTGGTTTACTTGGTGTTCGACTGAGTGTTGGTCATGAGTAGCACATCCTCATAATCACTATCTTTAGCATGTGCATACTGCACTTTATCACTATCTTTCACTCGTGCTTCCTTCTTTCATATCATGAGCCTTTAATGAAGCTTGGAGTTCTTCTAACTTCATCTCAGCTAGGTTTTTGGACTCTTCAATTAACACTACAATATAATAAAAATTTATAGTCAGAAATCTCAACACTTTCTCAATCTTCTGCAAATCGTTGATTGATTCACCACACGACTTCATCTGGTTTGTTAACAACACCACACATGAAATACATTTCGAGACTGAATCATCTTCCTTCATCTGAGTCATCTCGAATTGCTTTCTCAATGTCTGCAACTTCACCCTTTTTCGGTTTTTCATATCTGTCATACAAGCTTTTTAACTTATCCCACGCTCCTTTGCCCATTTCTTCTTCAATTATCTTCTCGAACACGTTAGAATCCATACACTAGTGAATCAAAAACAAACATTTGTCACCTTTCTTTCTTCATTCCTTGTGTGCAGCTTGCTGAACATCGTTCGCATTCTCTTCCAATGCATGTACTCCATCGTTCACGATCTCAGCTACATCTTGAAATGTGAAGATGGCATCCATCGACGCAAACCATTGTTCGTAACTAGAGCCAATTGAAAACCGGAAGATTCGCTGGAAAATGCATTGATGTTGTGTTTTCGATTTCCATCACAGATTCCCTCTGAATCGCAACATGGGCTCTTTGATACCAATTTGTTAGAACAAAGGGTTCACAAGAAAGATGAGAGAAGAAGAAGAGAGAAAAGAGATAGAATTTGAATTGTAAAATAGAAATATTATTGAGTGAAGTTGTTAGGATTTACATCATACAATGCATTTATATATGCAACTAAAGTCCATGCCCAAAACTATACAAATTAACCCAGTCCCAAAACATACAAAATTCAAAGTATAAAACTACAAGTTACATTTCGATATAACAACTATATGTTGTATTCGACCCAATCGAATACAACTGACTCCTACACCTCGACTAGCTACTTTGATATTTTCTCGAGGGAACATTAAATTACAACTTCTAAAATATACGTCCTAAATGGTAAAACTAATCCATTAAAAAAATATAGAAAATAAATTGCTTGTGGAAGGAAGATTACTGATAAATAAAGTTTACTAAATGGTATTTAAATACAAATGTAAAGATCCAAGCATAACTCCAAAAGAAAAAATACACGAGATAATGAGAGGAATGAAAATAACCAATAAGGAAAATGAAACAAGAAATAAGGAGAAATACTTATTTTATAAGTCATATTGATCAGAGTAAAGAATACCAATAAGTCTAATCCAACCGATAAAAGTGAAGATTAGAAGATTCATCAACATACCAAAATAGAAAATGCCATATGACTACGCAAAGAGTTTCATTCCCCGTGAAATGACCATCACGCCTCAGATTACTTAGGAACCATTAAATGTGTGCATCACCATAGTACTAGACCCAAGGCTAGTGATCGGGTGGAAACGAAAAGAAATGTCAAATGGATGAGTTAGAATTGGGACATGTTTCATCGACAAACAGAAACTTGTGTGACTTCAGGAGCCAATAAAACATCCATATTTCTTGAGGAATCATGGACTTCAGACACACTAGCTCATAAGAAAATACATGTATTTTTGGAAACAAATTAAACCCATCATATACATCTAACAACAATATTTGTTTAATGGAAAATAATATTACAAAAAAAATGATGAATAATCACCAAGGTACAAACATAGGAAGCCACTGAAGTATAATCAATATTAAAAGACAAAAGAGAGTAAAAAAATACATCAGAAGAAACCAAAACAACAAAAGGCACCCCCTACCAACATTACTAGACAAGAGCCCCCCATAAGAAATGATCCAAACTACTAACAAAGGCTACCTCATTGAAACCAAGCTAGATCTCAAGCGACCAAAATCACCATCAACATATCAGATCCCATCAAAGGGCACAAAATTAAACAAAAGCTATTATGGATGTCAAATACCTTAATAGATAAGGCCCAATTCACTTCAAATCCACTCCACTCTACCCAAATTATAAAGTCAGTCCACAAAGGAAAAAAGTACGTTCTTTGATCTCCACTTTTGGCTACAATACTCTTGAACCTTGAACTAGATTTGGAGTCGGAGTGCTAACCATGCTGGTCCACCTCGCGTCGTCGTAATTGAGATTATCATCATTGGTTCAAGATATCCAGTTCACCAGTTGCATCAATTTTTGGTTCTTGAACGGAACAAAAGCCAAAACCTACATCTGAACTAAGGCAAACACTCAATCTCCTATAGGTGCAAAAAGAGGATAGGATTCTGAAATCATTCATGGAAAGATGCAAGAGTTCATGTCTGATCTACCAAGAAACTATTTTCAAGCCAAAAAAATAATCTTCTCCTCCACCTCTTTCGCTGATTTTATGAGTCCCTTATAGATGGCATAATTACGGGTTTTCCATATGGGTCAGACTACTGCACGTCAAATTAGAAGATAACTACCCATATACTTAGTCTTACCCCCTAAAGAAAGAAAAGATTAAAAAAGATAACAACTTGCCACCCAATCACTTAAAGATATTATACCACACAAACAAGACAAGTTTACAAGTAACAAAGAGGTGGTCAAACGTCTAAACTGAATTCCCACATAAGGGGCATACGGTTGAACTAGAATCAAAAACCATTCTCTCTTAGACAGGTTCTCTCTAATCGGGATCTTGTCTTTAAAAGTTGTCAAGAGAAAACCAAGATCTTAGACGGATCACAACTAATCAAAATAAGAGGAAGAATCTGACTCTCAATTGGAAGAGGGGTTGAAGAAGAGATCAAGTTAACACTTTGAACGTTGTAAGCGGAGGCCATTGAGAAACTACCCTTTCTAGCATGCTTCCAAATCCACATGTCTCCGACTGTGGAGAGGGTGACCTCTCTAAGCATAAGTAGAAGCTCCTTAAAAATGGGAAGCTCTCTAAGAAAGAAGGCTTTATGCCACCTAAGAACTCAAGTCAAAACCCTATTAGTTACCAAACCAACCTCTCCCACTTATCCATTAGCCCTGAAGAGAGTTCAAGAACAAGACAAAGAACTTAATCTTTAGAGAGATGAATCCTAACCAAGTGTCCTTCTAAAAGGAAGTATGGATACTTAACCCAACTCTCCTAATAAAACAATCAACAAATCAATCAGAACCATCATCCTTTTTAAGAAAAGAAAAGAAAAGAAATCAACCATATACACATACATTACTTGCAAGCTTACTTTTTGCATGCGATTCATAACCAACAAAATTACATACTCTAACTCACTCCACACAAATATTGCATACTACTTATAAATTTTGTTTTAGACACAATCAATCATCCTACCATTTTTACTTGCATTTATCTTTCTCTTTCCGCCTATCATTTTATTTCTCTTATTTTTAGTTTTGTAGTTTTTAAACAAAAAAAAACTCCAAAAAATTGTACTTGACACTCCTTAAAAAATGACTAAATCCACAACAAAAGGAACATAATTTTTTTGGCCTTAATTACTTAAAGAAAAAAATCAGTTATTTGTTTGACTTTCTAGCATTTATCTTGAAAACTCATCTTTTCCCAAAAGGACTAAATGAAATAAGAAACCTTGAAGAACATATCATCTCAAAAAAAAAAAAAAAAGTCTATTTTACTTACATTTTTTTACTCAAATCAAGACATGGTCCCTTTTCATAGAGTTTCCCAAAGCCATTATTATTTTTAAAATTGTTTGAATAATAAGGAATGTATAAATAGAAACATTGGTTAATAGTGAATGCTTATGAAATGGTTGGTTAACTTATGAAACAAAGAAACAGTAGTTGAAGGCAGTTGGTTACATCCAATGATATATATAGAAAACCAAAAGGACATATTAACAACAATTGGAAGTTCTTAATGACATTGAAACTTAGCTTGTGAGTTGGTGTCTTTACTTTCCATGATAATGACATTGAAATATAATTGTAGGACCAACAAAGTAGTAGAGTAGTATTTATTTTGAGTATAGTGAAGTTCAAAAATTGGAACAGCACCAAAATAACGGTTCCTCTAAAATTGAATTTGAAGGCAAGTACAGCAAACAAACTGCAATGAATGGTTGGAAGTTGGAGCGTCTGATGTTACATGCAGCCAACGTGAATTATTCACTTTTGTTTTCAATAATGTAACACAAGACGTGTGAACTAGGTAGAGCTCCAACTCGTATACTAATTAATGTGCCTAATTTAGAGTACTTATATTTATATTACAGAAATAATTAAATCAACCAAAATTTTCTTATAAATATTTTGACTTTATCTATAAAGAAAATAAAAAATTAATCGGATGAGTGGAATAATTCTCATCGAAGAGTTAAAGGAATATAACAGTTTGGTTTATGGTAATATAGTAAATAAATTTTTTTTCTTTTTTGTTGGTTTATTTTAGTTTTGATATTTTCTATTTTCTCTATAAAAAAACTCTTGTTTGTTACATGGGGGTTTAAAAAATACATAGAAAATGCTAAAGAATGCATTATTTAGTGTTATTTTTTTTCTTCAAAAAACGTTATTCATATATTTGAATTCCTTATAGGCCTTTCCACCTCTTGTCTAATATTTATCCCGAGTAAAATATAATCAAAATTGACGGTCTCAAAAATATAAATATAAGGTATAAAATCCATTTTTTAATTTTTATTGAATTTTTATTGAATTTTTAAAACATCCAACATATACATATACATGGAGTGTGTTCGATTTTTTTTAAATCAAATAATTTTTTTTAATACTTTAATGGTTTGACATTTATATGCGGTATTTGCTGCGAAAATATATTATCCGTAAATTTTGCATTATATGCATTTTGTTTTTGTTTTGTTACAATCGATACCTAATTTTATCTATTTTTATCGAGTTTTTCAAAATATTCAATAATTTTATGCATTTTTATAAGATATTTTTGAAAAAATTCAATAAAAAATCTATTTTTATAATATTTTAAATATTTATTTTTTACCTATGAAATTTGTTGTACAATTTAATACGATAAATATATATCTGCAAAATTTTCTGCACATTTTAAATTATATGAGTTTTGTGTATTTTTTACTAGATTTTTAAATAATCCCATAAAACAAAAAATTTAGTTATAACTATTGGATTTTATTTTATTTTTGGCTTTTAAGAAGATTTTTTTTAAATAAAAATTTAAATTTTAAGAAAGGTAAAAAATGAGAAGAGTATTTTTTGTCATTATCAAAGTCTGTGGAGGTGCCATGAATAACTAGAAGGGTGCCAGGTAATAATCTCAACAAAAATTCATGTTACTATTGGACTGAATCTATTTCTGTTTGGGCTTTTCATCATTGCGTTTCCTTTAGCCCAGTTATAAAAAGTTTACTTTTGTACCCCTAATAAATATACCGTCACCTCTACAATGTATTAAATTTAATACACTTATAAATTTAATAACTATTTATAAAATATAAATTTAATCAATCCTACAATTGAATTTAAAATTCTAGTTAAGTAGATCAAGTGTGTGAAAATTCATAGAATTTTAAAAATATATAATATGATACTCTATCACATCATGTAAAATATCTTATTTAAAACATATGTAAATATTCATTATTAAACATATATCAGTGAATGTCTAAATTATTTGAAATTTTGTAAAGGTTGATGAATTAATGGTCGAATTGATTTAACTAGTATTTTATAAAAAAGTTATTGAAGGTGGAAATGCGTTAAGTTTGATAATAAGTGTCATCGAATCTATACTATATATATTCTCAAAACCATTCAATTTCCAATTTTTTTAAAATATTCCGATGAATAATTTAGAAAATGAGATAGGGATTTTTTTCTAAAATACAAATCAGATAATTTGGATCAAACCTTTCAAGTTTGTAACAGTCGACAAAAATACTTCAATAAAAGTATTTTGCTTTGTAATTTTCACCGTATAAATTTAAAGTATGTATTTTTGTTTGTGTTTTTGGAATATAAAGTAAAATTTTCAACGAAAAACTTCAAAAACTAGTTTTCTTCTCTGAAAATATTTAAAAAAATCACTTTTTTTGTTTATGTTTTTTTCTCATGGTTTTTAAAATGATTTTTCTCATCCGACTGAACATTGATGAGGGCATGATGGTAGACTTATTTGTCTCGAGCGGTTAGGTTTCAGAGCTCGACATGAGGAGGAATAGACGGTACATCAGGCGGAGGAGTGTCATTATTCTGGAGGAGCTTATGACATGCATCTCATAGGAAGTATGGGCATCACATTACTTATAGGTTGTGGCGTGAATACGTAGGTAATCAGGTTTGATTTGTTTAAATTAGTTTGGAATTTTTATTGTTTTATTTATATAATTTTTTTATTTAATTTTTTTTAGGAGGGAAATTTTAAGAAGAAATCAAGATGGGTGTTGCACAGAAGAAAAAAAAGATAGGATGGGCTCCGACATATCTTCCCACATGTGATAAATGTCTCGTTAAAAGGTTTTAGTTTGATCGCACTTTAAAGAATCAATTTGAAAATGGTTGATGTCAACTTTGTTTATGAATTTGCGGAGAAAGGGAGACATCATGATTTAAAACTCCATTTGGTGAAATAACAATGACTCTAAATGATGTTTATTGTCTACTTTACCTTTTCGATTATGGTGATTTCTACACTCATCCTTCGGGCATAAATGAAAAAGGATATAGTGTACTTGCAAATGATTTATTGGGATGACTATTATGGAGGACCAGGCGTAGACCATGAGGTGTAGGGATAACTATTACAACCAAAAAGTAGATGTATTTGTGAGGGCAAATATGCCTAGTCCTTATTTTAATGATGTCAACCTTTCTAATCGCCCATAACGTATACTTTGGACAATATCATCATATCATAGAATGCATTCATCCTCTAACATGTTCAAAATATAGGTTCAATGTGTCCAGGCATATAGGAACATATCATTCATGTGAATCATGCACTTGATTATAGTAAATATCCTAGGTTCATAAGATATTGGTTAAATTGGTCAAAATACATCTCAAAACTCATTTTTGAAAGTTTAAGACCCGTGAGTCGACTCATGACTTGGAGCGTAACTCTCGGGTCTGAACAGGTCGAGTCACAGGTCGACTCAATGACTCAGAGTGTAACTCTCGGGTCTGAACAGGTCGAGCCATAGGTCGACTCAATATTGGGAAAATTGAATGAGTCGACTCATCCACATGTTGTGTTGACTCAATGCCTATTTTCATTTGAACCATGTAGTCACTGGTCTGAATAGGTCGAGTCATAGATCGATTCAATCCTGAAAAAACTTTGTTTGAGTCGACTCATCGCCTGTTTTACTTGAATAATGTTGCCTTGGGTCCATACAGGTCGAGTGACCTGTATGAACAGGTCGAGCGGCCGTTGCTTAAACTTAATTTTCTGCTGTGTAATTTTGCAAAATAATTCTATTATGTCTGTTAGTTGGTCCATGCATCATATAAATATTCTAGAGTCTCTTCTTCAACAAATAACAAGAAAGGTGAAAGATATACACCAAAGTGCTCATCATCTTCATTCTTCATTGCATTTCTCAATAATCAGACATAATAATCTTTGTTGAGCATTGTGTTTTGCTATTGTGATAACGTCCAAATAAGATTGGATTATCTTAGTTTGGGTTGAGGCTTTGTGTGGATTTTTCTTGAATAAAACCACTGGGGTTTTGTCCTCCAAGAATTGGGGGTTTTTGCACTAACATTTGCTTTGCAGATTCAGCCGAGTGAAAAGTTTGAAGAACGGTGGGTTCAGTCAAACAAGTAACGGTAAACAGAGGATTATAAAGAAAGCTTAGGGTTCAAGCGACTTGCGTTCGAAATCAATCGGGCTGAACTTTTGGGAAACATGGCGTTCTTGCAATAAGGTAGCGGTAACTGGAGGTTTGTTCGAAGCGCTTGAAGGACTTGGTTCAACTCGAATCAAGGGGAGAGAATAGAATAGGATCTGCAACAACTCTAGGGGTTGATTGGTGGTGATCACTTGTTCTCTTGTATTGACTTTGCAACGTGTTAATAAAAACATCTCAATTCTAGATTTAGAATTGAGGGAAGACGTACCCTAAGCGAGGACAATAGGGGAATTGCCTCAACAAACCCGATCTTGTTCTCTCTATCTCTTAACTCTTTAAATTTTGCATTAATTACGGTTTGTTTGAAATTAATAGTAAAATCAATATCGCTAGATTGTTATGCATAGTAACTGTTCGATAAATTGGTGCAATCACTTTGATTGCAGCTAAGTAAAGTTCTACACATTCAATTTTAGTGAAATTGAAACTTGGTGTGTAGTACACACTAAGTGCTCGATAAAATTAATCTCAGACAAATTTAGTAATATTTTACTTGATCTCTTATTGAGTTTAAGCATCATTAGAGATAACGATATCAAGGATTATAGTGGTTAATCGATTGTTTTAGATAGTGGTTGATTATCTCTATCTTAGTTTTTCCATTCGGTTTCACACATATCCGATCTTTCCATTAACGGATCGTTTAGACGATTATAATCAAGGGTGCTTCCGCAACCATTGAAAATATTTTTTAAAAACGCTAAATTTCAAAACTGATTTATTCAACCCCGTTCTAGATCGATACTATCTTCTAATAGTATTATTTATTTGACAAATATTTCCAGACTCTGTTGCTAGGAGTACACGCTACTGCTACTAGGTTGTACCATTTTCACACAAAATATTCGCTTGTATATAGATGAAATATATATATATATATATATATATATATATATATATATATATATATATATATATATATATATATATATATATATATATATATATATATATATATTGATGTTTAGAAATTTGTCACACTAGAGGAGATATTGTTGGGATGTAACTAGGGCTAGACAAAAATATGAAAACTGGCCCAACCAAACCAAACCATGCAGCCCGTTATGCGCCAGTACGGGGAGCCGGTTTAGCGGTTCGTCGGTTCAATGAAGGGTGGGTTCATTTGGGTTAAGGCGGTCAGTTTAGGATAACAATTATGTTCCCAGAGAAATCCACATCTGACCGGCCCATGAATGTCTTGAAGGAATTTAGGAAAATTTTACCCTATACCCCTACAATTGTACCCATACCCCTACATTTAAAATTTTTTGACCAAAATACCCTCATATAAATAGGGTATATTTTCCGTTTCAAAATTTTTTTACCATTTTCGTTGAAGACTTCCGGAGAAGAAAATTTTTTGGCGTTTTTGCATTGTATACCGGAACACTTAAGAGTAAGTCTTCCGGTTTGAAAATTGTATACCGGAACACTTCTCTTAAGTGTTCCGGTTTGTTGTTTTTTTTGGACACTGAACCGGAAGTCTTCTAGAAAGTCTTCCGGTTTGTATACTTATATACCGGAACACTTTCTTCAAGTCTTCCGGTTTGGATGATGTGTACCGGAACTCTTCTTTGAAGTGTTCCGGTACGTAATTTTTTTTTTTTTTTTTTTTTTTTTAATTATTTTTTTTTACATTATTTTTGCAGTGGTTCGAAGAAGAGGTGCAGATGGCCGGATTCCAGTCCGCACGTTAGACCGGGGTGCATCTTCATCTGCAGCTGCAGCTGAGCCGACTGGATATCCAGGAGGGCCGTACGATACATCGCTTTTGGTGAAGTACGAGCATCATGTTGCTCGACATATATGGTTCGGTGAGGTAAGTAAACGGACTATATTTGAAAATGAATAATAGTTGAATATTTTATAATTTGTTTTCTAATATGTGTTTTAATTGTTTTTAGGAAAGAGGACCAAAGAAAAAGTTGAAGGTTGCCGGACATGGACTGAAGTTGAATTCTAGGGTTCCATTGGCTCTTCCACCACAGATGGAGAGTTGGGTATCTAGATCCGGTTTAGCTTCACTGCAGAGAACGAGTCTGAACAAGATAGACACAAATCTTGTCTCTGCATTTGTGGAAAGATGGCATCTAGAGACATCTTCATTTCACATGCCGTTTGGTGAAATGAGCATTACTTTAGATGATGTCGCATGTCTACTTCACTTGCCCATTAGGGGTATCTTTTGGAGTCCTCAGGATGTGACTGAAGAGCTAGCTGTTGAACTTGCTGTGGACTACCTAGGAGTGTCACAGAGTCAGGCACAGTCACATGTTCGGAGCTGCAGGGGGTCGTATTACAAGTTGGAGTGGGTATATGATATATTCGTACATCATAGGGCTGCTTCCAGCTGGGCATATGCGACTAGAGCATATCTATTGATGTTGGTGGGTTCCACCATATTTGCTGATAAGACCTTTACACTTGTAGAGGCACGATACCTCCTCCTGTTTAGGGACTTGGATGGATGTTCAGGATATAGTTGGGGAGCAGCTGCACTAGTTACCCTCTACCGATATCTTGGAGATGCGTCCATGTACAGTTGCAAACAGCTAGGTGGATATCCTACTCTCCTACAGGTATATAATTTAATTTTGTTAATTAAGTGTTGGATTCATTTTATAAAATATTGTAACTTAATTTGTTTTATTTATTATGTTTTTATTTTGTAACAGTGTTGGATTCACGAGTATTTTCCAACTGTTGGAAAAAGAGGGGAGAATTGGAATCCTGCTGGAAACTGTGGTCTTCCCCGAGCGATGAGATGGTCATATAGACAGGGAGTCCTGAAGGTCGATGATTTACGACCTATTTTGGACGAGCTGACACCTACCGACGTCATCTGGCGACCATTTGAGGATCATAGAGCATGGCGTGTATTTGATGAGATATGTCTTTACAGGGGCTGTTTGAAGTGGGGTGAAACAGTTGTTCCATACTTGCCTGATAGATGTTTACGTCAGTTCGGGTATAGACAGTATGTTCCATCCCCACCTCTGGATTGTATGATGGCGACGGATATTGATGTTGATTGGATCAGTTACCATCAGAGTGTTGTCGATGTGATCTGAGACAGGTTAATGCTGAAGAGGAAGATCCACAGTTTTCTGATTTATTTGAAGCTTTGCATATTTCTCGTTCACATTGATTATATGTATTAAGCTTTGAATATAATAGACATAATAATATAGATTTCATGTTTTGATTACATATTTATGTTTTGATTACATAATCATGCTAATACAGGTGTAAGTAATTGCCAATGTTGCATACGTCCTGCAAATCTATGCCTATGTGGAGTCAACCATGTGTCTTTCACATAATTAATAAATCCACTATAATCAACACATGCTTGCTCAAGTTGATGCAACCGCTGACCATACTCAACCTCATCACTAGCCCAGACAACTTCCATCCATAATGTGTCTATCGTCTTTTGCAGGTCATTCACCACATGTTGTTTGCATTTGGCACCAACGTTTTTGTTAATGTGAAATCTACATAGCAAATTAATCGAGTTGGGAAACACAACTTCAATTGCTTTCATCAAAGCAAGATCTCTATCTGTCAAAATCACTTGTGGACACATGTCTTTCTTCACAAACAACTCTTTTAATTTCTCCAATACCCAGCAAAAATTCTCTGTTTGCTCAGACTCCATATATGCAAATCCAACAGCAAAAGTCAACTCAGTCGATGTCATGCCAACAATTTCAAACAAAGGTTGTCTATATTTGTTTGTCTTGTAGGTGCTATCCATAACTAACACAATCGGAAATATATTCAACAACTTCACTGAATCAGGATGTGCCCAAAATATCTCTCTCACCACTTCCGAGTCATCCTTTTTTCTACTCCAATACACATATCCTGCATCCTCAATAAGCTTAAACAGATGTTGTATCTCACTCCTTGGACCTCTTATCTCTTTTTCTATCACACTCTTATGCTTGTATACTTGCGTAATACGAGTGACATTCTCAGGAAACTTGTCTTGCAAGGAAAGCAAAATGTTTCTAGGTGCTACATGTCTCTTTGCCAAATCAGCGACATGTTGCTTCTCATCTGTGGTCAACCTACCATAAACGAATGACCTTCTAATCTATCAGGTAAACCATGATTATGTAACCCACATTTTACATCAATCTTCCAACCAGATCCATCTTTCGCCGGAGTCGACCTGATTTTAAATGGACATCCACATTTCTTGGACGCACTTTGGGTACCACTATCACTAATCTTGTGTTTCCCACCTTTATCACAGCCAAATATTATTTTGTTACTTCTCCCTCTCTTCCCCGTTTTAGTATCTGAACGACTGATAATAACAGTTACTTTATTGTCGATTCCAACCTCTTTAATCCATCTGATAACCTCTTCTCGTGTACCAAATCTTTCCGTCGTCATAAACGCATCAGTAGTATCTACACATATTTGGGAAGATTTTCCATTTCTGTAAAAAAAAAAAAAAAAAATTAAAAAAAAAAAAAAAAAAAAAAAAAAAAAAACACGTACCGGAAGACTTAAAGAAAGACTTCCGGTACACAAAAAAAGCAAACCGGAACTCTTCTCCAAAGAGTTCCGGTATGCAAATTTTTTTTGAAATTTTTTTATGTGAACCGGAACTCTTTCCTTAAGTGTTCCGGTTTGTTTTTTTGTGTTCCGGAAGTCTTCCCATAAGTCTTCCGGTTTGCAAAAATACATACCGGAAGTCTTTTTGCAAGTGTTCCGGTGCGAGGGGTGTGAAAGTGTAATTTTTGGAATTTTCAACTGAATGGTAAAAATGAAATGGTAAATTGGTTAAAACCAATTAAGGGTAAAATGGGAATTTTTAAATTTTTGTAGGGGTATGGGATTAATCGTAGGGGTACAAGGTAAAATTTTCGGAATTTAGTAGAGATGGATATGTTAGGGCCCAATACCAGCCCAACCTAAATTGAATTCACCGCGCCTCACTCATACTCACTCTACACAATTCAGATTTCATTTGGTTTCATTTCAACCTCACGTGTGTTATACTAGAGTTTTGTTTTTGTCTCTCTTCAGTCTTCGCGCACGAACATGAAGCCTCACCCACTTGCCACCATCGTATTCGATAATCATCGTCGCCTACCAACCAACTAACACCACTCATCATTACGTAAGTTACTCTCTATCTCTCTCTATCTCTCTTTCTGTGTGTGTATGTGTTAGGGTTTCATGTTGTTTTTTAATGAAAACATTTGATGAATCTGTTAGTTATGTATTTTGTTTTACACAATGATTCCAAAGTTTCTTCTTTCTCTCGTGTTTCTTTTCCGTTTACAACGCTTTGAAATGTGATGGATGTTTAAATTGTGATTGAACTCCGTTGTTTCAATTGATGTTTCTTTATATGTTATGTGTGTGTGTTATGTTTTATGTTATTTGTGAGCACATATGTCATAGTGATATAAGATATTTCTATGTTTTATGTTATGTTTGATTATGTCTTATGTGTGTTATAAGATTCTGTTATGTTTAATTCTACTATGTAAGATCTGATTGTACTAAGATTCTTCTATGTTTGATTCTGATTGTGCTAAGATTATGCTATGTTTTATGTTATGTTTGATTCTGCTATATAAGATTCTGCTTTGTTTGGATTAATGTGTTATAAGTTTCTACTAAGGTTTAATATGTTATAACATTAATGTGTTATAAGATTAATGTGATATAAGATTTTGTTGTGTTCTAATTCCATTATATATATTTTATTGGAAGATAGAACATGGAGAAGGCAGCTCGCATGGAGCGGTAGACAGTAGATTCCTTGGTGTTGGAGATGGTAGTTTGCAAGGAGTGAGTCAAGGCATGTCCGTGGTTATAAAACTTTGGTATTTGTGTATGTTAGTATGTATAAAAGTTGTTAGTTGTTAATGTGTATTTGTGTTAGTGAGAGTGATTGTTAGTGTGTATTTGTGTTAGTGAGTGTGTATAAGTTGTTAGTTGCTAGTATGATATTGTGTATAAGTGTTACAAAGTATAATTGACTTGTAAACTAATACTGACATGTATAATTTTTTTGTTGACATGTATACTGACTTTGTGTAAGTGTTATAAGCTGAATGTAAATATTAACATGTATACTGACTTTGTATAAGTGTTATAATGTAATAGGTTCACTTTTCAAATACCTAATTAATTATAAAACTTTTGGTGTTCTTTTGTTGGGATTTGGCATATGTAATAGGCTGACATGTATAGTTCTTTGCTTATGATTGTTTGAGTTGAAATATTGCTGCTTTGATGCTTGAGTGATTGCTTGAATGATTGTTTGGATGATTGTTTGAGTTGAATAATTGTATCTACTGCTTGAATGATTGTTTCAACTCAAATATACTGCTGCTTGGATATGGGTTTTTCGATTGAATGATTGTTTGAGTTGAATAATTGTATCTGCTGCTTGAATGATTGTTTCAACTTAAATATACTACTGCTTGAATGATTGTTTGAGTTGAAATTTTATGTACAGTTGTAACATGATATATATTGTTATACACTGCTATATACCGTTGTTTGTGTTCACCTGCTATATACTGTTATATACTTTTGTTTTATGTTCACCTGTGTATATTTGTGTAACATACTATATACTATTATATACTGTTGTTTTGTGTTCACCTACTATATACTGCTATATATTGTTGTTTTGTATTCACATGTAACCTACTATATATTGTTGTTTTGTGTTCACTTGTGTATATTTGTGTAATTATAAAACTTTTGATGTTCTTGTATGTATAAAAGTTGTTAGTTTTTAGTGTGTATTGCATGATATAAAAGAAGTATTTAGGTGTATTTGTGTCTAAAAGTATGCATGATTGTTTCAGTGGTGGCACATTTTATTTCCCCTTTTGAACCTACACAACTAGTCGATGCACTTCCTTCCCTTCCCAATGGTAGGGGAAAAAAAGAAAACTTAATGCTATATTTAGGAAAACTTCCCATGTTTGGGTAGACTTTAACATTTTACCTGATGAGCCTGAATCAATAGCCGCGTGTAAACACTGTCACAAAAGATATTGTTGCGGCCCTAAAATACATGGAACATCTAATATGCTAGCTCACTCAAAAGTATGCCACAAAAATCCTTCCCTTTTGTTGAAAGACCCAAATCAAAGAAACCTTACAAGTGGTTGTTTACTGTGGAAATTGGTAAACAATCGATGGTCCTCCCTAAGCCTTAAAACTAAGGGTTACTTGCAGGATCGACCAGCTGATCCTAAGACATGTGCTAATGTAACAGGGTAACTCGTTCAATTCGACGGACTATTAACTTTGTGAGAAACGACTTTTGACAAAATATTGAACAAGCAAAGGTTTTCCGCACGAAATGATGATGCTATAGACTATGGCTGACTCGTGACCGACAGCGCTATAACATTCAAAAGACATACACAACGAATATGCTTTTGGTGAATTCTATCATCGTAATAGAATTAGTGTCGACAGCGTAGACGACAACATAAAAGGATAATTCAAGCGTAAACAAAATTAAAATAAAGTGTTCAACGGGAACAATTGAAAAATAAGGAAGTTGCATTGAAGAAAATGTGGTGATTCACGTACATAGCACTCTTGAAAACTCTTGCTTCCTCGCGCTGGGAATGTGAAGCTTTTTACAAGTGATTTTGATACAAAGCGAACACCTGGAGTCCTTTGTGGGATCCCCTATTTATAATGAACTAAAGAGACTATCTACAGGCAAAACTACTCCAAAAATAACTGTTTGTAGACAGACATCGTGCTACACGATCTAAAAACTGCTCCATATCCTTGGCGCCCGTTCTCCTTGTAACTGCTAGTCATTTGAATTTCAAACTTATCCCGCTCAGGTACTTATGTTGACACCATCCCCTATGTGTCTGATACAATCTAGAACTTCTTAAGTCCCAATCTCTGGTTTAGTCGACATAACAGATTTCGACCCAACTTGCTTCGTCCGTCGATTTCCTCTTCTGGTAACTTATGGTTTTCCCAACTCTTTCTTATCTTGGACTCAACTTTTCTTTCAAACATCCCCTTGGTGAGGTATAATCCTTAAATCCATAAGGCGCTTTCATTAATTACGCCTTCAACATGCCTTACTAATTTCTTGTGGTAATAGTGGTGAGGGTGATTTTTTAGTTCCTACAAGCCAACGGTTTAGTGCTGCAACATGTAGGAAAGCCATAAACACATTTATCATCCTTGATAAGCATCCCTTTAAATTGTTTGAGGGTTAGGGATTTAGGAAACTATGTAAACAATTGTAACCACAAATAGAGATCCCTTCGAGGAGGACTGTTGCTAGGGATTGTTTTCAGATTTTCCTAGATGAAAAATTACGTCTAAAAGCCCTTTTTAAATCTGATTTTACTAGGGTTGCACTAACCACGGATTGTTGGACTTCCATTCAAAACCTTAGTATATGGCCACCACTACACACTTCATTGACAACACATGGAAATACCAAAAAAATTATTAGTTTTAGTTTAGTTCCAAATCGCAAAGGTGAAAATGTTGGTAAGATAGCCGAGGAGGTTTTGAAGGAGTAGAGGCTTAGAAAAGTATCAACAACTACCCTTGACAATGCAACAAGTAATGGTTTGGTTATGTCTTATTTGGAAAAAAGACTTAAGAACAAGAATGCTCTAATGGGGGAAGGGGATTACTTGCATATGATGTGTGATGCCCACATCTTAAACTTGGTAGTGGGAGATGGATAAAAAGACCATGAATTGGCTATTGAGAGTGTTTGTGATGTTGTTAGGTTTGTGAGGTATTTTCCACAAAGATCTCTTAAATTTAAGGAGTGTATTGAAACTGTCAGATAAACATGTAAAAAAAATTGTCTTGATGTGTCTACAAGATGGAATTCCACTTACTTGATGTTGGATGATGCTGAAAAGTTTGAGGCAACATTTGAAAAGTTAAAGGATGGGGATCTTGGATACATGGAACTTTTTCACCTTTCTAGTACACCTCGTACTATTGATTGGGAAAAAGCTAGGGCTTTTGTAGTTTTTTTAAACACTTGCTGTGAAGCAACCAAAGTCAGTTAAGCTTCACAAGTAGTGTCATTGCGTTCAGCTTTCCATAACTTGTCTTTAATTTTGTGTGAGCTTCAAGAAGCGTCTTTGAATATGAATACTTTTGTGGCTTCAATGGTATCAAATATGAAGACTAAATTTGATAAGTATTTGGGATGTGGGAAAAGTGAATCATTTTCTTTACTATGGTGTGATCTTTGACCTTAGGTTTAAGTTTGGTTATATATAGTGGTCTTTTAATGACATGTATGAGATTTTTAGCGAACTTTCCAAGAAAAATATTGAGTGTGTAAAAACTAGTCTCTTTAAATTATACAATTGGTAAAAATATGAGCATGATAAGAATGTTGGGGCTGGCCTAGTAAATGAGTAATTAGGGAGCACTAAAATGGTTTCTCTTGATTATTATTTTTTATTTTGCTTATATCTCATCAGTCATGGCCTAACTGCATTTGTTTTACACTGAAATTATGTATCTCCATTTGTTACCCTTGCATTAGTGTTAGTATCACTGAAATTATGTCTCTACTATTATTCTTTATTTAGATAGTCATGGCCGATATGACAAACAACTCCCATACAACATCAATGATTCACCTGGAAGATGTTGGTATCTCGATGAATCCAACCTCCACGGCCAATACAACTACCTCTACAAATACAAAACGTAAAAGAAAAATTATAGGTGCCACGATGTATACAAAGGTAAAAAAAGCCCATGAAAATGGTATTCGCTACCCGGTTAGAGTTGATGTTGCAACCGACAAGCCTTATGGTGAACATGCTAAGGATTTTACGGGTTACATTGCATTACAAGGTAGAAGTAAAGTGAGTATTTTTTTGGATAGTTGGCACGACGTTGACAATGATTTGAAAAACAGCTTATGAACCGATATTACGGTATTTATATTGAATTTTATGATTCTTTTACAACTATGTATGATCAATTAATTTTTTGTTTAATACAGATAACAACTTTATTGTGTAAATATTTGAAGTGTTTAATGTTAGTCCAGATGATAGGAAGGTGAAAAAGAAGGTGCTTACATATGCTGGTGAGCGTTTGAGGGGCTTTAAGACACAACTCACCCTTGATTATATTACTTATCTAATAAATAAAAGTAAAGAAAAACCTCCATATCTGATGTAGTCATATATTGATCGGGATTGTTAGGAGGAATTTGTAAAGTCGCAAGCTTAATAGATCTAGAAATGTATATCCACATAGATTGTCTCGTGGAAGATATGACAAACTTGAAAAGAAAATGATTGAAGAAAAAAGGAAACAAAGGGAACAAGAGCTAGGTGATTCTATAAGCCTTGATTGTAATCCATATCCACCATCACGCCATGAGAAATGGAAGATGGCGCGTCAAAGAAAAGGCGGTGAGTTCACTTTAGAGGCTACACATGAAGTGGCTGAAAAGATTATAAGTAGATTCTTTTTTCAACAATATTATTTATTTTGGTTAATTCAAACTTGGTAAAGATGAAATTCTATATGTGTTGTAGAATGTATTGGTTAAACAATCCAAAGTCGGTATTTTCGTTCCACAAGATCGTCGTGACATCTTGGTTGAAGTGATTGAAACCAAGGAACATCTTGGGCGTGTTCGTGGTCTTGGAAGAGGCATTGGCTTCAAGAATTTTTTGGACAATCTCAATCAACTAGAGTAGTACACAGTAAGGAAGAGATTGAAGAGATAGTTGTTGTTAAGTTGGTGGAGGAAAGGGAGAAGTGGAATTAGGAGGAATGTTGTAAGGTGCAGATGGAGGAGTGGGTAAGGGTGTTAGAGGGAGATTGAGAGGTTGTTGCAGCAGGTGCGAGAGCGGGTCCAGAAGGTGCAAGAGGAGCGAGAGAGGTTGGTTGAGATGGAGCGAGAGAAGGAGAGTGATGGGGAGTATAAGAGGATATCTGTTAAATGTACCCGCGATGTCTTGGAGATATAAGTATAAGTTAAAAAAAATATGTTGCATGTTGTTGTTATTACTGTTTGTGTTTTAATTTTTGTATTGTATTTTTGTTATTTTTATGATGCAAAGATTGAGTTCGTTATGTGTAAACAACCAAAAAAAATCAAATTAGTTGGACATTCAAGAGAAAGTAATAGGTGGTGCAAGCACAAAAGAAAGTTGTTCTGCCCAACAGTACAATGTTGAAACCGCGTCACATCAAGTAGATAACATTCAGAGACTAAAAATAATACTAGAGAGTCTTTCAAATATCTCCGAGAATATTCAATTAAGTCATGTTCCAGATCAATATTACCTACTTCCTAAGTCTATTATTAAGGAATTTTTGAAGGGGGGTGAATGGCTAGACGTTATCATATTACAATTGTGGTGCTCGTAAGTATAATTTTTATGTTGATCATTTCTATTTATATTCATACATTCTCGTACTTTAACAATAAACATTTAACTCTTGCAGGTACTTGCATGAGATATGTGTTTAAAGGGGTTTAATAAAGTATTTTATCGTAGATCCAAATTCTATTAGCCTTCATGGTGGTACGGTAGCAAACAATATCAATGTTTACTTAAAAGACAGGTTGATAGAAGAGAACAAAGAATGTTATTTGGTCTCGTTTTACCATAGTAAGTATATATTAATTTGAACTTTCATTTATAAATCAATTTTATACATATTATTAATTATTCTGAATGTTTGTGCAGTAATCATTGACAACTAATCATTATATGATCGAGGCAAAATATTGTAGTTATGCTTTGCTCTATGCACAATCCCCTTAATGAAGTTATGTTAAACACTTTGTGTGGGCAAGTGATATTAGTTTTTATTCAAATTTGACATTTAGTTTTGAATAGTATTTATGCATGTTTAATTTTTACCGACATGTATAGAGCGATGGAGGGTACAATGCAATCAAACATAATTTTATTGGTAAAAGGTCAATGGTCCTTTCCCCGAAAGTAAGTATTTCTTGTGTTTTTTTATATTCTTTTATTTATGTGTATTAATTAGTAACTATATGAATATTATTTGTAGTCGAGAAGACAATCCAACAACTATTCTTGTGGATACTATGTTATGAAACATATGCATGATATTGTCACCGGAGGCATTAAAAATGGATGGACCAAGTGTAACGTATTAGATTAATCCATATAAATATAATTTATGTATATTTCTTAAGTTAATATTGTTGTTGGTAGCTTAACATGATTTTAATTTTGTTCTAATTATAGGATTTTAGGATAATATGTCATTCTCACAAAAAGAGATAAATGATATTCGGTCAATTTGGGTTAGAGTCTTCTTATCAACTTATCATGAACTTCAACAACAATAGTTTTTCTATTGTTATAAGCAGAATTTGTACATATAGAGGTTTTGATATTTTCATGTGCAAAACTCTAACTTTTGTATTATGTGTTGATGACAACAATGTAAATATGTACATTTGGTTTTGCCACAATGTAAATTTATAATTCTCTATAAAAAAGAAATATCAATTTTGTTATTTGTTTCTGATTTGGTATTATGTAACTATTTTATAGTTTTTGCATCTGTACAAAATGATACAGGTCTGTCAGTAAAATGAGAATCAAAATAAATTTATGTAGCAATAAAATTGATTAAGCCCCTCGGTTAAAGTCAAAAATTGACGTACAAACCTATCTTATTATCTCGATTATTGAATAAAACTGAGAGGTATGTTGCGCACCCTAGTTAGTTTTGAAAATAAAAATATATTATTTCTAGGGATTTAACTGTTGACCTTTTGCATTTTAACTTTGGCTTTATAAGCATTGAGGGATAAAGTTTTCATTTTTTATGTCACTTTTTGCTACCTCAACATTGTAACCGAGGTGAAATCCATTTTGCATTCGACATGAGATGTGTTATTTATAGTAGTGCATTGTGCCTACTAAAAATCCTTAATCTCCTTGATCTAAGTTTCACTTGTGAATTAAACTAAGATAAGAGTGTCTATCCATTGCATCCTCTAATAACTAGTTTGCGAACATTAGTGAATAAAATCAAGATAACTTAAAGTCAAATGTAGTTGATATTAAAAAAAAATCTCAACTGTCTTAGAGAAAATTCTTAACTTAGATAGGAACATAAGTTATTTTCGTTATGTCATTTGTGTCATTTGTACTCATGGAATCTATTAAAATTGTCTAGTAATATATCCATGTGTATTGTCCTAATTTTTATTCAATGTTTCTTATTCTCTGGTATTCATTTTTATTTTATTTATTTTGGCACTTTTCTGGAAGTAAATATCCATGTCATTTTTTTAAATTTCTTTTAACATGTTTTTTGTCCAATGACAAAAAGAGAAGAAGAGTATTCGATGATAAGGGAGATATTTACCCTAAATAATTTGTTAAATGTGTTTTTTAACTATTTAGATTTCAAAATATAATTTTAAGAGATTTTCTTTAAAAGTACTCGTAAAAAAATGTTATTATCACGTAGCGCTTTATTTATTTTTAATTTATTGGCATAGTCCATAGGGGGCCAATTGGTCTTATCCTATATGGTGATTTATTAATCTCTTAAAAAGCTAAAATTGTTCATCAAAATATAATTATTTGTCATCATTAAAAAAGTGAAGATTGTTGAGCTGAAGTTGATTTAAACAACAATTCTATGCACTTTAATTTTAATGATAATATAATATAAGAGAATAAATTTATTATCTAATGTGTGTTACTTGTGTAGACAGCTTCTATGAAACTCTTTGTAACCTATAATGTAGAAAGAGTAATGATGATTCTACAAATGACCCTCTAGTTTAGATGAATCTGAAAGATTGGATCTAAAAATTGATTCTAATTATTTGGCATTATAGTGTTGAAACAACCTCTAGGTGTGTATTATGGTGACTCAATATAGTAGAATCAAACAACGTTATCCTATAGAGACAAATAATCAAGCTTTGTCAACCTTCTTTGATTAACTCCAAGCCTTGAAGCCAACATATTTATTCCTCCTATAGATGATTAGGTTAATACTATTTTTGAGTTTATTCCTCTAGTAACCATAAGAAAAATATATTTCCAAAAATAATGAACTTAGCTATTTTCCCTCTCAGACGTTTGAATTGAGAAACAACTAGGCATTAATACATAAGATACAAACGATACAAGCTTTGCATGACAAAAGGTATAACGGAGTGTCCGATAAAACCTACTACGAGTGCTAATGACATGAAATAGCATGTTCTAATAGTACAAGATCTTAACAGCTCCTTTATTTTAAGATAGGCTTAAATTCACTTTTGGTCCCCCTAGTTTGGATGTTTTAAACAATTGGTCTCCCTATTACAAAATCTGCGATTTTGGTCCTTGAAATTTGATTACGTTTGGATTTGCATGATCCCCCATCCAATTTTGATTATATGGTAATTCATTAATAACGTGACAGGTACTATTTGGATACGTGTCAGCATTTTCAAATATTTTAGTTCTCATCTGGATATTTTAATTTAGAAAATATTTAAAAACATATTAGATATTGAAAAAACAAATTATAAATTAGTGAAATAGGAATCAAATTCATCCTATTCATCGTGCCCGGTTTTATGCAACCTTTCCTTCATCGTTTTTCAACCTCAAATTTGAACCATATCCTTCATCGTTTGCCTGCAAAAATGATTTCCTTCATATTCTCAAGTGTTTTTGTTGATGATATCACATCATTCCGGTTTCATCCATGGAAGTAGATCTTCAAGTTGTTCTAGGTATGTATGCAAGTGTGATTTTGATGCTCTATTGATGACAGCATGGACAGTTGTTAATCCAGGTTGTTGTTTCTATGAATCTGGGATGTATAAGGTATGTATAAGGATCTCCATTGATGTTTACAGATTCAATGTGAATGGTCTGCTCTGTTGATGTTTACAACTTCATCTCCAATGTTACTTACAGGTACAAGGTTTCAAAAAATGCAATCACTTTGTTTGCTTGGATGAGGAGATGAATCCTAGGGCAAAAGAGTTAATATCTGCTTTATTAAAGAACACAAAGAAAAAGAGGAAGAATTGAAGATGAAAGTGAAGATGTTGAATAAACAGTTGAAGATTAATTGGATGTTACTGTTTGTTATTTTGTTTGCATTTGTTGGGATAACATTGATGAAATAGGTTGTAGGTTAATTAGGTTTTAGGTTATGTTCTTATGTTGTCTGATATAATATTGTAATAAAATTTGAATAAGTTATAATGTTGTTTGATACAATGGTTGTCTGATATAATATTGTTTGTTATGTTATAAAGTACTGATCATATTGTCTGATATATTGAAAATACTGTCAAAATGAACATTAATATAACCAATATTGTCAATAATGTCAAAATGAACATTAACATAACCAAAATGAACATTAATATAACCAATATTGTCAAAATGAAAATAAACATTAATAGAACCATAACGGATATACTTAACATTGACCTTGTTTGAACATTAATATATGAACATCCAAAATAAAACCCAAGATAGTACTTGAGTCAAAATGAAACTGCTTAAGTCATACAATACAACCAAAATAAGTCATAAACTACTTAATCCTTAATGAAACTATTATTGAGTAGGTTGAGGAGCTTGTGAACTCTATGCAATTTCGGTTTGCTTTTCTTTGGACTTTTTTGTTCCCTTTCCACCTTTCACTTTCTTAGTCTTCTTTCGCTTATTACCACCATTTGGAATTGCTCTGTCAGCTGCCCTTTTGCCTTTACAACTCCTCTTATTATGTCTCGTAGAACCACATTTTGCACATGTGATAGTTGAAAACCTTCTTGGTAGTATGTTGGGATTTCTAGGTTCATCATTCATCTTGTTCCTCTGGGTTATGGCTCTCCTCACCACTGTGGTGCCATTGTATTCAGATCATCTACATGCCATAATTGTGGTCCATTGGTTGGATACACAATGTTTGAGTAAGTGTCCATAAATGTAGATTTCCTATAGCATGCAGTAATCAAATGTAAGTGTCCATAAATGTCCATAAACAAAACATACCAAGTATAGAAAAACAAAACAGAACAAGTATACATAAACAAAACAAACCAAGTATAGAAAAACAAAACAGGTATATAGCATGCAGTAACATAACCCTCAGGTTATTTCTTGATGTTCCATATACAGGAAATTGCATGACAGCAAGGTATAACAGACAAGTCCCACTTTCTGCATGAGCAAGCTTCCTTTTTCAGGTTAACACAGTAAGTTTCAATGCCATTGGTGACACCAAATATTGATAGGTCATCATCACCATGCCATGTGGGACTCCACCCTTGTGCTTTCTTCTTATTCTTCTTAATAACCAACTGAATTCTATGACATATGGATCCAGTGTAGCCATGTAGCAACTCCTTCTGACTTGTCATCCTTTTGGTGATGTAATGCTTGATGTCTTCCAATAGAGTGTTAATAAGCTTCTCCCTATGCTCCAATATTGCTCTATTAAATGCTTCACACATGTTATTCACTTGTAAGTTACACTTTGAATATGTTCTGAAGTGTGATCTGCTCCAATGGCAAGTAAGGACATCTAACATGTCTTTCCATGCATCCTCTTTCATTTCCTTCATCCTCAACATTACCCTTTCCCATGTTGGAATTGTTGTCGCCCTAGCAGCTGCCCACAACACTTCCTTTAATTCCAATCCAGGGTGTTTCTTCTTCCAATTACCATATAAATGTTTCACACATAATCTGGACTCCACATTGGCACTGATGCCTTCAACAACCAGAACTAGTCCATGTCACATGCAGAATATGGATAATATGTAAACAGCTAAATGCATAATATATAAACAAGTAAATGCATAAGTACAAGTATAAGTGTTTTACCTTTTTCCGATTTGATATAAACTTCTAGGACCTCTGACTATATCCTTCCAAATCATGCATAAGAAGGTATGAAAACCATTGCCATGAATCATTTGTCCCAGCTTCAACTACAACATATGCAATTGGATAATTTTGGTTATTGTCATCCCTCCCTACTGTTGCCATCATAATCCCCTTTCAAGAAACATGCATCCAACCTAATAAGAGGCCTTCATGTCTTTGCAAACCCTTCCTTGCAAACCTCTAAACAGACATAAAAAATTTCAAACACATGGTTGCCATTACTATTAGCACATTGTATTACAACAGTACTATTAGGATTTGATTTCAATAACTCTTGTCCATAACTTCTCAGATGAGTGAATTGCTCAATACCAGCTCCTTGAACTAACTTCATTGCTTTCCTCTTTTCCCTGTATGCTTGATCATATGATAGTTTCACTCCTCATCTCTCAACAGCTTCAGCTCTGAGGCCTGATGATTTCATAGAAGGACTATGTCTAAGTATGCTTGTAAACTTGTTGGCAAGTCACATTGTCTTTACACTCCTGTTGTCAGCATTCCTATGGCATGTATAGTCTTTAATTAAAGTCACAACTTGCCAAAAATGGTTGCCAATCCTCTTGCTAAATCTCATGTAGAACTTACAACCATCAACGCATTTAACCATAATCCTTTTGGAATCATTCTTCTTAATGAGTACATTCTTTCGATTCTCCATGGCATAGTCCTTGACAACATCCCTTATCATTTCTTTGTTAGTAAACATCATCCCTAGCTGAAACTTCATTCCCTAACCAGACTTGTAGGTAGGGTACTTCATGCATTCATCCTCAGAATCACTCCCTGGTGGTGTATATAAATGGTCTGAATCCTCATTGTCACCATGAACCATCTCAGTATGGTCTTTCTTGTTTTGGCAGCTAGAAGCCTCACCTAAAGTCTCTTGGGGAAGTACCTTAGTCCAGTCCATCCCACTCTCCTCAGATTCTTCACTAAATTGATATTCACTATTCTCAAAACTACCCTCACTTACAATAAAATCCTCATCAATATCAGTGGTTCCTTCTTCAGTAACAACATTAGGATCAATAGTAACATCATCTTCAACAACATCATTAGGAGCAGTAGTTCCTTCTTGATCAACACCATTGGGATCAGTAGTGATATCATCTTTTGCAACAACATTAGGATTAGTATTTTCTTCTACAATAACACTATTAGGATCAATACTGACATCATCTTCAGCAACACCATTAGGATGAGTATTTTCTTCTTCAACGCCACCACCATTATGATCAGGAGTGACACCACCTTCAGCAACACCATTAGGATTAGTTTTTCCTTCTCCAACAACACCATTAGGATCAGTACTGACTTCTTCAGCAATAGTGACTTCCTTAGTAACATCTGCAGTTTTAAACCCAGAGCATTGTACTTCATTTTCAGCATCTAGTTCAGCAGCTAATTCACTATCATCAATAATTTATGGAATCCTCACACTATGCTCCACATACACATCTATTATATCATATCCTACAACATCTTTTGAAAACTTCAGTACATCCTGATCATTTTTCAAGGGTCTAAGACCACGAGAAAAGCTATATGCAGGGTGCCAATACCATAAGCACTTTACCACTCTTAATCATATCCTCTAAATCCATGTAAGACATATAATCAACATCCAAACTCCAGTTCATCTCAGTAACTTCCCCATTTACATACCACTTTACAGGTGTCTTTACTAATTTACCTCTATGATGTATTCTCAAATTAATCTTATTACTCATAGCAGGCTTGGAAAAAAATTACAAAAATTGAATCAAACAAACATGAACTAGTATAAGGGACCACAAGGACCACAAGAATACTAAACTAAGGGGACCACAAGGACCACAACAATACTAAACTAAGGGGACCACAAGGATAACAATATATACCTTACACAGTATTTGATCCTCTCCTTTTGACTTCCAGACTTCTTAATCTTTGTAACAAATTGCACGAATGCTTCACGAATTTCAATGTGTAATAAGATTAGGTTTCAATTTCTGAACAAATTGCACGAATACAAAATGGGATATTAGGGGTTGACAAAAGGGGAATAGGGTTTCAATTTCTAAAGAACAAGAAAAGGCAGCGAATGGGGATAAATTTAATTCCTATGATGTTTTTTATAATTTGTAATTTATTTTTTCAATTTCCAAAATGTTTTTTAATATTTTCTAAATTAAAATATTCAGGTGGGAATTAAAATATTTGAAAATGCTGACATGTATCCAAATAGTACCTTCCACGTCATTAATGATTTGCCACATAATCAAAATTGGATAGAGGATCATGCAAATCCAAACACAATCAAATTTCAGGTACCAAAATCGCAGGTTTTGTAATAGGGAGACCAATTGTTTGAAACACCCAAACAGGGGGGACCAAAAGTGCATTTATTTCCTCCTATAGATGATTAGGTTAATACTATTTTTGAGTTTGTTCCTATAGTAACCATAAGAAAAATATATTTTCAAAATAATTAACTTAGTTGTTTTCCCTCTCAGATGCTTGAATTGAGAAACACCTGGGCATTAATGCATAAGATACAAACGATATAAGCTTTGCATGACAAAAGGTATAATGGAGTGTCCGATAAAACCTACTACGAGTGCTAATGACATGAAACACTTATGTGAATAAAATTTAAGAAAATCAACTTGAGAAGAAAATAAAATATCTTTCTAAAAAGAGGATCATCTAGAAAGAGCTCTATTGAAAGCCAAGAAAGAGACAAACATGTGATTTCATTGTAATACACTTTTTGTTGAAATATAAAAAAACACTTATATTTGTATTAAGAATGATTTACATTCTCTTGAGAGATATTGTGCAAACACTCTATCGTTTATTCATTTATCTAATTATAACTCTTAAAAAATAAGTGTTAGTCAGATTCTTTAAGAAGACAAAGTGATTCAATTGTGATAAGTTTTTTGTGGTTGAGAAATATAATATATAGGGTTGTTAGACTAGGAGATATATTAGAAATTTTTGTAATCAGTTTGTTTATAAAGAAAATCTCTATGTATAAGGGGATTGGACGTACTCCAAGTTAAGGGAGTGAATCAGGATAAACTTTGTGAATTGATATCTCTTTCTTCATCTCTTTAACTTCTATCGTTTATGATTAACTTGAACTTAAACATCTATAAAAGGTTTTAATTAGTCAACACAAATTAAACCGTTTTTCTTATGTTCTTCTCACCTTCATACTTCAAATACCATTATAAACATCACTAACCACTTTGACTACCACCAACCCATATTTTCCATCACCATTATGATCACCTACAATCAACATTTTATCCACCTATAATTTATAATTAGACCACCAATGACTACCTTCATGATTATCACTATAACAGTTGTTAACTATAATTATGGTCATCACCAATCACCACTCTAACAACTACTAACTACCACATTGACCATACCACCACTTTGATAGCCATCAATCACCATCGTATCCATCTTATATCATCAATCTGACCACCATCAATCACAATTGCATCCACCTTATATCACCAATCTGACCACCATCACTGGTACTGTCTACCGCCCTTACCACCACTCTGACCACCATCGGTCATCATTGTCGACTACCACCATTGACCATCATTCTGACCATCGTCAATTACACCACTCTGACCATCAGTAATCAGTACTCTGACACACATCAGCAACCACCATTTTTAATCACTATTATTAAAATTATTATTTAATAAATACATTATATATTCGTAATATTTAAATTATTTTCCCATTCTAATTGTGTGAATTGTTTGGATTAAGATATGTTAATCACGAATAATTAATTTCATGTTTATGTTTGAAACTAATTAATATTTATAAAAGTTTTATAATTCAAAATTAAAATTAATTTTAGTTTTTGAAAATTTTAAACCTCAAAATATAAATTTATAAAACTTTTCTATATTTTTTTTCAATTTTAATAACTAGAGTTTGATTTGTTTTCTTTATAAAGAGAGTTTAATTGGATAAGTACGAAAAGTTTTATATTATTAATCAAAAATAAAAAATATGTTAATATTAATCAATTATGGGATTAGATAGTTACCATATAAGTCCAATTAACATTATTTGAATGAAAAATTATTTTACCTTCTAGAAATATTCAATTAATTTTTTAAAAAATATATAACACATTTTAGTCTTTTGAAAAATTATCTGAGAATATTTGATTTTCACTTTTGGTTTAGGTTATTGAAATAAAGAGAGAGAGAGAGAAATTTTAAAAGTAAAGAAATTTAAAGAATAATAATAATAATAATAATATAATATTAATTAGTACTTTGATAAGATGGAAACTAAAAAATGTAAAGTAAAAAAATATATACAACAATTTATTTTAACCATTATATATCTTATAAAATCAAACTGAAATAATGATAAAATGATATATTTTTATTGGATTACACATAAACACTAACACTTTTAATGGATGTATATTAAATTTTATATATATTTATTAAAATAATTATTTTATTACAATTAATGAAAAATATTAATTAAATATTAATAAATATAATAAACTTTAAAAAAAGTATATACATACTATGATCAATAGATTTTAAAATAATGGTATTACTAGAAAGAAAAGTATTAATTAAATAATATTTGATTAATTAATTATTCTTAAATTAGGATATATATATACATTAATTTTTATTTATTTATCATTTAATTATTACTTTTATTTAAAATAAATAGTTTTATTAGGTTTAATTATATTTTTATTCTTTTATTTTTAATAATTCAGAAAATTAGTCTGTTGATTTTAAATTTAAATAATTTTGATGTCCTCTCACATTTTCATATTTGAAATTAATTATTTATCTATTTTTTAAATAATGTGTCACTTAAATAACGTGAAAAACTATCATATAAAAATAAAATTTTATAAATAAAAGATATAGATTAAAAGTTGACACTCGTCGATTTTAATGGAAAAAAAGTAGATAGAGATCAAAACTATTTGAAATTAAAATAGAAAGATTAATTCCATAAATTAAATTAAATTGAGAGACGAAAATTGTAATTAAATTTTTTTATTATGAATCTTACACTTTTCTTCTTCTATTTTTGCAAATAAGATGAAATATGATAAAAAAAAATATAACAAATGAGGAAGACTCCACGGGTTTTTCCCTTCTGGTCGGTGCTACTAATATTCTGGCTATTGGAGGGGTTTCGACAACAATGGTCTATACTATTTTGGTTACTCGGGGCACGCATACTCCGACACAAGTGGGAGTCTGAGATTTATCTGACGGGGTTATTGTGGAAGATGTTTAATGTTTGTTATGACCTGATGAGGGAGGAAGTTTGGACCTTAGTTATGAGTTTGAAGAGCCTCGTGTGAAGGGTTGTTTGTTAAGTGTTGTCATACTCCAAAATTCATCTTAGCTTTCACAATGATCATATAGGTCCATAAACACTAATCATTTGCATACCCTCATAAGCATTCATTTCATCTGCATAAGCATGATTCAACACAAGAATACAGGTGACTTGGATTCATGGATTTGTGCTTGCATCCAGTGGAAACTAAGGTTCCTTAGCAACTTAAGGTGGCTCAATCAATCAAACCCTAACTTGGAGATGGCCATTGATGCTTGGGTATTGTGCATATACTTGGTGTGTCAAATATGGCTTCTTGAGGAATCAAAACCCTAGTTTGGGATCCCCACTTGGTCAGGGTGTCCTTAAATCCTAATTAAGTCTCATGCCCTTGTGTGGGCCCATAACCCTGATTTCATCTTTCATTCCATTATGATTTGGTTCTTTTGCCTGGCCAAGTTCCATCCAACCTCTTGTGTATAGTCCATGTCTATAGATCCTCATGCTTTTGATCTCGTAGACTTCATGATCCCACATGTGCATAATGTGTTTGTGTCCCTTGGTATGGGCCTAAGTACATGTTGTGTATTTCATTTGGTTAATCTTCATGCCTAGTCCAAGGTTATGTCTTACTTAATGTCATTTCATCTGGTCTCTTAAAGTACATGGTTCATACTTTCAATGCTTTGTAACAAATTGCACGAATGCTTCACGAATTTCAATGTGTAATAAGATTAGGTTTCAATTTCTGAACAAATTGCACGAATACAAAATGGGATATTAGGGGTTGCCAAAAGGGGATTAGGGTTTCAATTTCTAAAGAACAAGAAAAGGCAGTGAATGGGGATAAGTTTAATTCCTATGATGTTTTTTATAATTTGTAATTTATTTTTTCAATTTCCAAAATGTTTTTTAATATTTTCTAAATTAAAATATTCAGGTGGGAATTAAAATATTTGAAAATGCTGACATGTATCCAAATAGTACCTTCCACGTCATTAATGATTTGCCACATAATCAAAATTGGATAGAGGATCATGCAAATCCAAACACAATCAAATTTCAGGTACCAAAATCGCAGGTTTTGTAATAGGGAGACCAATTGTTTAAAACGCCCAAACTAGGGGGACCAAAAGTGCATTTATTTCCTCCTATAGATGATTAGGTTAATACTATTTTTGAGTTTGTTCCTATATAGTAACCATAAGAAAAATATTTTTTCAAAATAATTAACTTAGTTGTTTTCCCTCTCAGATGCTTGAATTGAGAAACACCTAGGCATTAATGCATAAGATACAAACGATATAAGCTTTGCATGACAAAAGGTATAACGGAGTGTCCGATAAAACCTACTACGAGTGCTAATGACATGAAACACTTATGTGAATAAAATTTAAGAAAATCAACTTGAGAAGAAAATAAAATATCTTTCTAAAAAGAGGATCATCTAGAAAGAGCTCTATTGAAAGTCAAGAAAGAGACAAACATGTGATTTCATTGTAATACACTTTTTGTTGAAATATAAAAAAACACTTATATTTGTATTAAGAATGATTTACATTCTCTTGAGAGATATTGTGCAAACACTCTATCGTTTATTCATTTATCTAATTATAACTCTTAAAAAATAAGTGTTAGTCAGATTCTTTAAGAAGACAAAGTGATTCAATTGTGATAAGTTTTTTGTGGTTGAGAAATATAATATATAGGGTTGTTAGACTAGGAGATATTTTAGAAATTTTTGTAATCAATTTGTTTATAAAGAAAATCTTATTGTCTAAGGGGATTGGACGTACTCCAAGTTAAGGGAGTGAATCAGGATAAACTTTGTGTATTGATATCTCTTTCTTCATCTCTTTAACTTCTATCGTTTATGATTAACTTGAACTTAAACATCTATAAAAGGTTTTACTTAGTCAACACAAATTAAACTGTTTTTCTTATGTTCTTCTCACCTTCATACTTCAAATACCATTATAAACATCACTAACCACCACTTTGACTACCACCAACCCATATTTTCCATCACCATTATGATCACCTACAATCAACATTTTATCCACCTATAATTTATAATTAGACCACCATTGACTACCTTCATGACTATCACTATAACAATTGTTAACTATAATTATGGCCATCACCACTCTAACAACTACTAACTACCACATTGACCATACCACCACTTTGATAGCCATCAATCACCATCGTATCCATCTTATATCATCAATCTGACCACCATCAATCACAATTACATCCACCTTATATCACCAATCTGACCACCATCACTGGTACTGTCTACCGCCCTTACCACCACTCTGACCACCATCGGTCATCATTGTCGACTACCACCATTGACCATCATTCTGACCATCGTCAATTACACCACTCTGACCACCAGTAATCAGTACTCTGACACACATCAGCAACCACCATTTTTAATCACTATTATTAAAATTATTATTTAATAAATACATTATATATTTGTAATATTTAAATTATTTTCCCATTCTAATTGTGTGAATTGTTTGGATTAAGATATGTTAATCACGAATAATTAATTTCATGTTTATGTTTGAAACTAATTAATATTTATAAAAGTTTTATAATTCAAAATTAAAATTAATTTTAGTTTTTGAAAATTTTAAACCTCAAAATATAAATTTATTTTAGTCTTGTTAAAAAAAAAATCATTTTGAAGAGAGCTTACAATATTTAATGATAAATAGAAGTTGTTAATGATGTATATTTGACCATGTTCAAAGTAAACTTTTCTTGATGTATATTGTAAAGAAATGTAATGTTTTCTAAAGATGTTCGATGAGTTTATCGACAACTGACTCTCTAAAATATAAGGGTTTAAGGAATGATTCTTTTGATGTATTTTCCATCAAAAAATATATATACCTGAATGAATATTTTAAAAGTATATTTCGATAAATTTGAACATATAAAAGGTGGGTTGAGAACTCTCAATGTTTAAAGGCGATTTCTTAATGCATTCTATATATTACTAGGGAACCACATGAAAATATTAAAATGTCCCTAGATTTTAGAGATGCATCTCCGGACGCGCTCCAAACACACACAACGTAGGTCAATTCTAAGTCAGGCCTTATGAGTGTAGCTTTTTTTTATCCGAAGATGCATCTCCGGAATTTGTATGTATATGTATCTCCGTAGCATACTAAAACAGAAACAGAGGTTGAAAATCAGTAAGTTATATTTTGACAAAATAAAATTATCATTCGTAACATAAAATCAGCATTACATATGTGATGTTATATAAAATCAAATATTATATTTCAATATCCATGTGGACTCTTCAACATCTTTATAATATCTTCAACCGATCTTGAAATCATCGTTTCCACCTCGATTGGAACTTTTGTTTCGAAACGGAAAAATATATTCCACATAGCACTTACATCTGCATCTGTCTTGAGCTCATAGTTAGTGAACTCAATCTTACCTTTGTTGTTAATTGACGGTGAACGGTACTCAAACTTCACAATTTTTTTATTATCTCTGTATGGTAGAAGATTCTGCATTTTGTATTGCAGATCTGCAAAAGAGATGTACTCATTGATCTTAAACTTCCGCTCGGGTGTCGCGTTGGAAAAGAAGACATTTGCGACATACTAGATGATGCTTATTTGTGACATTTGCGACATTTTATCTTTGTATGAAATAAGAAATAAGAACCTACATTTATAGAAGTTGTAGACAAATATGGACTTAAAAAATTCTATCTTGTATCAGTGGAGGTTCTGGAGATGCATCTTTGGTACCATCCTATTGTCTTATTCCGGAGATGTATCTCCGGAACCTCTCCTGAACTAGACAGCAAACAGAACTTGTGTGTTTTGTTTGAAAAATAGATAATTTTCTTGGCAAACATCAAAATATATTAAAATATTTTAAATTATATATATTACACTTCATTAATATTAATAGACAATTACATGATGTGACAAAAAACTAAAACGAATTAAAAGGTTTATTGTCGGCTAAATCTATAAGTATGGGTGTTATCCCCTTTGACTTTTGTGCATTTGATTCTCTTTCAATATCGCTCAATTTGGTGAACTCTTGCCTCCTTTCCACAAATTGGTTCGGCCAAGTCTCGACTTTTATTGTTGAATGAGTCATCCATTCCACTAATGTAACTGGTATAGGGCATCCCAGTTTCAAATAAACTTGAACAAAGTGCCGTGATTTTGAAAGTCACCTAATAAACATAATACAATTATTTGGATTTTAAGGTGGGGTGGTGTGCAATGAGAAAAAAGTTTCTAAAAAATCATATCTTTTAAGATCAATACACACTCTATCATATGCACTTGCTATGAGATGACTCATTTCAGAGAAGCGCAACCATTTTTCCTCTGATGTCGATTCACTAATGCAAGGAACAAGATACTCATAAATTGCATAAAAAAAAATATTTCCATAAAATCGTGTATATGATTCTTTACGGATCATTAACTCATGGATAAGGTGATGGTGGACAAGTGTTTGATTATCTTCTCCTTTACCGAGTAAAGTTGAAACCGCTCGAAAACTGCAATTACCTGAAGATGCATCTCCGAAATAAAATTTTGATTTACTATGGGATGTCACTCATTTGGTACGTCATAAGGTGATGCATGGTGCATCTGGTGATGCATCTCCGGAATCTTAGGTGCGTTTTCGATTTTCCATAGGATGTTTTTCTACCCTATAGGATGGGATAAGAAATTCTTATGTTTAAATTACTTAACCTTAACGGCCCCAAATTGAAACATGTTTTGAATAAAATTGGAGAAATTCTCAATACCCGTGTATTTTTTAAGTGCCTAATAAAAATTTAAGGGAATTTCTAATTCCACCCTATGAGGTGGAAAAGCACCTTATAAAAATTCGAAATTGTCTCTTCGATTTTGGAGATGTATCTCCAGATGTATCTCCAGACGTATCCAATGCACACACAACTCATTCGTATTTTGAATCACGTTCCAATTTTATGACTAGATTTATTCTGAAAATACATTTATGTAATCCATAAATATATTTTTGAAATCTACTGAGGCAAGCAACATATGTTCCTCTACAAAAATTTTATTGTTTAAGTATTCAATAAGTGGAACTTTTGTCGTCAATGCAAGACTTCACCAAAGGAATGAGTCTTATCAGTGAACAAGATTTTTTAACAATTTGAGTTATGTGCTTGAAATTGAATCTCATTCTGGTAATGTTGTTCTTTTAATAAGCTTGCAATCTCCATAAACTTATTGGTTTATGCAAAACGATATCCGAAGAATCTTCAATGAAAACGACGATGATGTAGCTTTTGCAACTCTTGATGCAAATTCATGGAAATTCGATGACAATAAGAGATCTTTATTGTGGTAATTTATCATTGTTGATGATGATTCAAATGTAACATGGATTGCAGTTTTGTCAAATTATCTATGACTAAATTTATGTAGAGGAACATGTGTTGTTGGCCTCAGCAGGTTCTGGAAATGTATTTCCGGATTTCATAAATGCTATTCCATAATCAAAATAGACACAAACCTAAGGTTTGACTTAAAATCAGTTTTGAATGTATGTTTTTGGGGTGCGTTCAGATATACATCTCTGAAATTTAGGGGTATTATTGTAATTTTACAAGATGTGAAAGTAATACATATAGTGTATTAAGAAATTTCTAAATTCAATAATATTTTTTTAGGGAAGCTTTTAGACGTATCATGTTTGGACGAAATTTTTTAGTTCATTTCATTATATATTTGTGATAAGATTCTCAAATCTCATTTAATACTATATCTTATATTTTGTTAAACACTTGCAAAAAAAACCTTCCATTTTTATTGAATTATTATATTTGATCCTACTATAACCTTGCCATCATTCCAAATTAAAAGTAATATGTATTTATACATTCCAAATTAAAAGTAATATGTATTTATACTTCTTTCTAATTATTCATATTCTAGTTTTATGTGTGTCAGGTAATGTTGATATCATTTGGAAGAAAGCTTTCAAATCCTTTTAAACCTTGTTTGAAAGGATCTTTCCGAACCACTATAATGTTTGTTTGACATTGTTGATGGGTCATCATAAGGGGAAGGATCTTTCCGAACCACTATAATGTTTGTTTGACATTGTTGATGGGTCATCATAAGGGGTGAGATAAATATCACATATTGATTTTAAGTCTTAAGACATTGGGTATATGGTCCCTCAAATGTAAGTTCATCAACTATATTCTCCATCAAACGGAAGTTATTTCATCCACATATATTTGTATCGCCTTTTACACCCTTACCACATCACAGACACTTCAATAGGACACGCCTCTTGACCATCATCTTGTCAAAAACACTTTGATAGAAGGATTCGGTCATTTACTCGAACAATTGACTCTAATACCATTGATGGACCGATGAGGAAACATCCAAATTTGGTCAAGAGCAACACACAAGTGAGAGATACACAATATATTAATTTAAAATCTTAAGTCATTGGGTATATGCGTCTATTCACTTATAAATTGTTCAATCTCCACTTTTGCAAGCAATGTGAGACTTCTAACTCACACTTGTATCTTATTCATTTCAAAACCTTAAACCATTTGGTATATACGTCCATTCACTTATTTCTTTTACATGTAACTCATGTACTTATGGTATAATATGATATTGTTAATTCAACATTTAAAAAATTAGATGTCATTAATTTGGATGGTAATGTATCTGAGATTTGGCAAGATGAGTGTTCTTAAATCCGATGTTAAAGTTATACTCCATCCATCTCATAAAAATATAAGATTTGAGTCATGTGTTTGTTAAAAATATATATATATATATATATATATATATATATATATATATTAATTTTAATAATATAATATATTATTTACTATAATCTCTATTAACTGTAGTTAGTAGATTGATTAAATAGAGTGAAGGTTAATTAATAAAAGGATATAATAATTGGAATGAAAAAAATTAAGGAATTACTCCCATTTGAATAAATGATATTTCGTTCAAACCAAAGATTAATTACGTGAGTCGAGACAGTTACTATGGCGAGCACACGTTCTCATTATCTTAACTTTAGTCTTGCGTAGGTTATTTCCTCTTTTATTCTCTCTCTCTCTCTCTCGCCATTTGTTTCACTTTTTTCTGCAAACTAGTCAAATCAAAACAACCTCTCTTTTGGTCTCTCAACCCTTTTTCTCCTTCATCACTCTCTTCAACAACACTTTCAATCCCTAAAAACCTTCCTTCTTTTTCTCTCCTTTTCAACTCCTATGCTTTTTCTGGGTATCTCTCTCTTCCTCCTTTATCATTTCATCGCTGTCTTGTGCTTTCACTAATGTATTTTATTGTATTTCTTCAACTTTTGTATTCTGCTGTTGCTTTTTTAATTATGAATCTTCATGATACTTCATCAAACCCTTTTTCCTAATTATTATTAACTGTGTTTCTTCCAAATTGAAATTACTTGAATTGGGTTGATACTTAGTACCTTTCCATTTATCAAATAATTGAATCATCCATTGTCTGGGTTGGATAACTAGTTTATTAATGATAGCTTCGATATCGTTCATTGTTTTGCAGACCTCGATGTTCTGAACCATTTCTGGTGTTGCTGTTGACGATATATAACTTTTCGGAGAAATATCTACCAGAAACTTTCTAGGTGGTGATAATAAAATGCAGTTATATCATCATCCATTTGATTTGGACAGCCAGAAGGTGAGACTTGCATTAGAAGAAAAGGGCATTGATTATACATCTTTCCATGCCAATCCTGTAACTGGCAAGAACTTGGATTCGACGCTCTTCCAGATGAATCCCAGTGGAAGCCTACCTGTTTTCCAAAATGGATCTCACATCATTTACAAGACTATTGATATCATTCAGTATGTTCCCTTCAAACCTTCTTCGTTGTTCTCTCATCGCTGCTTTGAATAGGATGTTTATAATTTGAGAAACTTCATTTTGAAGAATTATGCAGCACTATAATAGAGAGCTTATGGTAATAACCCGAAAACAATTTATGGACATATCATAAACTGTTTTTATAAGCTCTACTAGTACCAAATAGTGTCAAGGGTGTTTATGTCAGTAGATAATCTCAAATGATCTAATTTAAGCAGCTTCTAAGAATTAAATGTTGAATTTTGAGTATATGTTTTAAATGCTTCTATTAGAAACGGGCGTTTTTTATAGGGCCGTTGATTTTCAGGTACATAGAAAGAATTGCTGTGGTCTCCACAGGGTCTGAGGATATCAGTAGCAATAGGAAGGAAGTGATTGAATGGATGCAGAAGATACAAGAATGGAATCCTAAATATTTTTCCCTTTCCCATATACCAGACAAACACTTAGTTTACGTTTCCAAGTTCATAAGGCGTGTGGTGATAGCTCGTATGTCGGAGTCCCCTGAATTAGCAGGTGCTTATCATAGGAAGTTAAGAGAAGCCTATCAAACTGACGAAAAATTGAAAGACCCTGATGTTTTGAGAAGGAGCGAGCAGCATTTGGTTAGACTGCTTGACGAAGCCGAAACACAACTGAGCGAAACACCTTATTTGGCAGGTGAAGAGTTTACCATGGCCGATGTGATGCTCATTCCGGTTCTGGCTCGTTTAAAACTCCTGGATTTAGAGAATGAGTACATAACTGGGAGGCCAAACATTGCTGAGTATTGGATTTTGGTTCAGCAGAGGCCTAGTTATAAAAAGGTGATTGGTAAGCATTTTGATGGTTGGAGAAAGCATAAAACATTGTTCAAAACTTGGTGCTTTGTTCGTATTAGAAGTTTGCTTAAGCGGTACTAGTGAGGTTGTTAAAAAACGGTTGAACAGGTCAATGCATCAAAGAACTTTTTCTGTGTTGTAGATAAGGAAGGTTTCTAAGAAACCATTAGGTATCTTTTTATTTTTCTTGAAATAGAAGGGGGATTCATTTTTCTTTCTCCCTTACTCTTTGGTGATGTGAGGTGTACTGAAACAATCTACTGTTGCATTCTCCTTTATTGTCAAAAGAAAAGAGGCAAAAATTTGTGTGTATTTAATCAATTACCAATTTCTAGGCAGTGTGTATATTAATATTAGAACAATCCCTTCCCGTACGGATTGCTGCTTGTTATGTGTGACACTAGTTTTGGTTTGTGTAACACACTGTTAAAAGCTAAAAATCAGATGGATCATGAAAGTAAGGATGATGATATTATCTAATAACGGAGACCTTCACATAGCTATCGTTTTCTTTATATCAGTCTGTGTACATCAACATAGATAATCTGCGAACAAGACTTCAACTATTGATTTTCTTTGGAAGTTGAAAATATGGTCCTTTCACACTCTTCTCCACTATTGCTACGGATACTTTCACACTCTTCTCCACTATTGCTACGGATATTGTACCCATTGTTGCAAGTTCATAAAGGATCACCCCTGAAAATGGTGTAATGAAACACTCATAATTTTAATAGTTGAATTCATTGAATGATGTACATCAAATGGTTAAAACTGGGTATATAATACACCACTTCAAAAGTAGGTGATGCACTAAAAATATCACATCAAATAATTGGTGAGTTCTCTCTGCTTAAAACAATGAGAAGATCAACTTTGTCAGATTTAACAACTAGACCCCAAAAAACAGGTCTTTTAAACAAGTGTCCAATAAATGGAAAATAAAAAAATTAAAGAACAATATTAATTGAAAAAAGAATATTATATATGTAAGTGAACTAAATGCTAATGTCGTGTAGATTCACTAGAGTAAAGAAAGACTTCAAAGTTAAAAAGAAAATGCTATCTCCTTTCTTGATTGTCATCCATATCCTCGGGAATTACACCAGCATCCTCGCAATTAAACCAGCCTTCATTGACATCTAAAAAATTGGTCAAATTCAACCAAACATGGGAGTTGATAAAGCAAAACCCAAAAAGATGTCAACAATGTAACTGCCATAATAAAGCTGAAACATTTCATCCTAATTACATTCACAGCTATAATTTTGAATCTTTTGGCCTAACTTTTGCATACAGGCAAAATTTACACTTCTGCATTCAGGCAAAAACTGATCTGAATTCAAATAATAAATGAGACAAATACTCCATCAATCTCATAATAGGTGTCCTCTTTGAAATTTTCATATATTTTATAATAATGATTAATTGTATTAGTTTTAATGATAAAATAAATGACATTTACTAAAATAACCTTATTAATAATAGGGAGTGGAATAGTTATATGAATTAAAATATACTAATATATATAAAGATAAATTAGTGGAAAGAAATAAAAAAGATTACAATGGTTTTCTAAAAGGATAAATAATTTAAGATAAATAAAAATATAAAAAATGACACTTATTGTAAGACGGAAGGAGTATTTGATAATGAACAAAAGAAGAGTCACATGTTTTCCATTTTCCGAGAGGATTATGCAAGTCCATAGAAACACCTACCTCTTGAAGGCTCGGAGAGATCATTATCCAGAAGAGCAGGAGCCCCTCCCTAGGTACAGTCCAGAAAGTGGGGAGTAGTATGGTTCAAACAAGTTTGCTTTCCTCCACAGACAGACATATTTCTAACAACCATTGATATATATTATAAACAGAATAATCCATTTGTCAATAGTTATCAGCCTTGTCAGAAATTAGTTCATCATGGACCAATATACAATGCATCCTATAAAGTGAAGAAGGAATGCTGTAATTGAATGAAATTTTCATTGAATAATGGATCCAGGAACAAATGAATTTTCATTGAATAATAGATCCAGAAACAAATGAATTGATCAAACATTAATGTATATAGATGAAAAAAGAAAACAAAAACAATTTCTTTTTTTCCTGTGAATAGTAATGCTTTTGCTGTTGTGAATACTAATAAATATTATTTTCCACCTGTCTCATCTCTACAGATTGCGTCCTCCAAATAACTAATAACTTTTGATTCTTTTGGTACACCTACATCTACACTGCACACGTCACCACTAGAGTTGTTCCCATTACATTTCCCTGCATTCCTCTTAAACCATGTTCGATGTATTTTCGAATTGTTCCATTTCTGCTGTTTAAAGTTATCCTTCCCCAAATCATTGGAGTTACCCTTCAATCGCTTGGGGTCGTGTTTCTCATCCTTGCACTCAAGGTTCGTCGTGTCTTCAGACTTGGCACCAGTTGTGCTGGGAATCATATCATCTGATTCTGAGTAACAATTAACCAGACCATCGGTCTCCCGTTGCTTAATTTCAGCATGTTGATCAACTTCCATGCCATTAGTATTAGAAGGCTGACAGTCTTTGATATCCCGTGGATGTGGGGGTAATGGAGGAAATGGGTTGAAAGGCATGCCTGGAGCAGTGACCCAACACCCTTTGATTTCAGCATGAGGAGTTCCATATTGCTGGGCAACAGACCATGGCATTCCATATGAGACAGGCAAACGCGAATTGAATTTCTGTTTTGGCTGACCAGTAACTAAACTAGAGGGCCATCCAGGATTACTTGCATTTAGCAAAACCGGACCACCAGAGTTTATTGTACTGTTTAATGACCGTATTGGACATGAAAACCCTGGTGGAATTTCTTCATTAATGCTCCGACTTTCATTGGTGGAGCCAATAACAGCATCAGAATATGAATTTGTTTCGGCCGGTTGATCCCATCGGCTCTTGCGCTTGCGTTTTTTCTCCCCTTTGATTTCAACTCCATTCAAAGACAGTGTAGAGCAACTCTCCGGGGCACCAGCATCTACTGAAGTTGAAGTTGAAGTTGTCACAGGCTTTGACTGCTGACCACAATCAATTGCTTCCTTAGGTCTTAATCGCTGTTCTTGCCTATGATTATGAGATGCTGAAAATCTATTACAGTTGAAATTTCTGTGAGATTCCCTATTATCATCCCTGTCCATATAGCCACGTTTTCTGCCATGTCTTGGAATCCATCTGTCTCGGAAGCTTCGAGCAATTTGATGGACCTACATGGGCAAACAAAAGTGAAAACATTCAAACCTACCCATAAATACATTTTGACTAAAAAACAATAATAAAAAAACAGCAGCATATTTTGTGAATTATACACATGACTTAACAAAGCTGAAATCAATCGATATATCAATTTACAATAGGGTGGTCATGACAATACCTGTTTGTCATCGTGCTCTGTCAGAGACAGCATTGATTCCCTAAAACTGAACATAAAACCAATTGTTAGTAAAAGAATAGAAACTAGAGAAACAGAATAGTTTCAATTGAGTTACACCAAAGACAAGTGTAATGAATTTGCAGAGAGAAATCATTAGAAATTGTCTCATATCATGGAATAGGAAACACTAAAGAGAAACATGTCATGCTTCTAAGCACTTAAAAAACATATATTTGTAGTTTCTGTCAATCATAATATAGCCCAAACAAAATAGGCGATGGAGAAAAGGTCAAATTTAAATCTGTTAACTGACTCAGCAATTTTAAGGTCAAATTTAAAACTGCTAACTGATTCAGCAATTTTTTAGAATTGCTTTAATAAATTTGAGAAGGGTAAATTTTGGAATTTCCTGACCTCTCCATTCCACGGCAAGGAGGGCCGCTCTTGATATGTTCCAGTGTCAAAACCTTGCCTGCTGCCAGATACTCCAAGACCTGTAAAAGAAAATTGTTTAGGTGCATGCTCTATAATCTCTTAATCCTCCATTAGGAGGTAAAATAAGAGGAAAGCAAAGAAAATAATAGGAACTACCAGCCAGCTATCAACATAGTGAAAAGTATAGGATGATGGTCAAATCTATGCCCAAAATGAATATTTACCACATTTGAACATTAAAAATGAATGACTAAGGAGATTAGCTGACATCTAAAATGATAGAAAAATGTATAAACATCACAAAAATATCAAAATATGGGCATTGAACCAAAGTTACAAAATGCACACTAGTTTTAAGTGACCATTTCAAACAGCATCGTACAAATTCATAAAGAGTGAATATAACACAAATTATATTCAGAAAGATAATGACAATGTCACCATAAATATTGTTTCCAACCACTCTGCAAACCTCCCATATTTAGTAGCATTAGGAAAGGCACACACTCATTTAGATGTAAAAATACACATCATATCACAAGGGTTTATAAAATTAGAAGATAAACTACACAGCTTTGAGCACTTACTCTAAATAATTAATGAAACAAAAATATAGTATTGTTGTCCCTATATCTCTCACCTTAGAACCAAGTGACCCCATACAAATGATGTCTATTATGAAATCTTATGTGAGGATATAAAATATGACAAAAGTTGAAATTCACAACAGACTTTACTATAGAATTATACCATAGACAACTCTTGATTCAACAGAGTGCAATGCAATTATTTGAAATGGAGGGACGTACATGTAACCCATGGGTTTGTTTGGTTCAACGGGAGGAGGAGAAAGGAGGGAAGGAGTGCGCAGCGGAGGGATTTATGGGATGTATACATAACTCTAGGGTTTGTCTGATTCAACAGGGGGAGGAGAGAGGAGGGAAGGAGAGCGTAGCAGAGGGATTTATGTTATGTTAGGTTCCACGAGGTGAAAGGAGAGATTTTAATGGAGGGAAAGTGTAAACTTACTTTTTTCAACTTTCAAATATTAAAAGTCACTAAAAGGACACTTAAGTCAAAATTTTAAGCATGCTCTCCTCTCTAAATTCCTCCGTTTTTTAGAGGAGTTAAAATTGGACCAGGAGAGATATTGCTCCCCTCCCCTCCTCTAACATCCCCAAAACTTGAATCAAGCAATAAATATAATCCTCACTCTTCGCCTAAACGGACCCTTAGGAACAAAAATATGAGTAGATTTCCATCAAGTACCTTAAGAAGCTTTCGAAGTATTGGAATTTTTTTGAAGTCTTGCCTGTACTGCTTCATGATCTTATGCAACATCTGTAAGCCTGAAAGCCAATACTTTAGTTAATTTACAACACAGCCAAAGGTGTGATGGGTCTCACATTCCATATATATGGGAGAAAATCTTCATTAAATGCAAAACAAATATAGATTACCATTTTTACTAATCACATCATTCAGCACGGCTCTGGATTTTGTTTTCAGAAGAGCGTCAAGGATCATGGAAAGATCTCGATTGCTGCAACAAAAAGATTTATTTCCTTTTAGCGATTATTTACATGTCCTTAAACATTGAACGAGTCTATAATAAGTGTGTTTAACTATAACATATGCTTTAATGAAGGAAAAGTAAACTAATTAAGAGGAAAAAAGAGAAGATATGACCTCTGAATTGCTTCACCATTAATTCTATCACCTGAAGCCACGGTGAGAAGCAAAAGTTTCAAGTAGCCTTTGGTGGCATCCTGTGACAAGAAAGGGGTGGGGTGAGTCAAATGGTGCATACTGAGAAACCATAAAACTGACCAGGTAACAAGCCCGATAATACCTCCACTAATAAGGCATCAAGAAACAAAATTGAAGGGAATATGACAAAAGATACAAACTATTTCTCATAATTGATTATACAACAAACGTAAAATTAAAATACTACAGCAGTACTAAGGTAGAAGTTTCTTGCTTTGTTACAGGACATAGATATGAACTGCAAGAAAGCACACCAGAACCCGCATGAATTGACAAGCTTCTAAATAAATCAAGTGCTTACTTTTCTTTTGCTTATTCCCCCATTTCCATCCAGCAACTCATTAAGTTTCCCCTGAACTGCAGTTAAGGAAAAGGTTTATCCGTTATTACCTGTTTGAATAACCATGTTGTCAGACTAAATAAGGAAGACAAACCTGCTTCAAACCGTGCATTGGAAGAACCTTCGACTACTTTTTTGTGTTTGGTAGATGACACTGGCAATCGATTGGCTTGCACTTCAGCTGTGAGGGAGTTTGCAGCATTAGCACTGACTTTAGCCTTTTTACCCGAAGCACTTCGTTGAGTCTTCACATGCAGATGTGATTGTGAAAAACCATTTCCGCCTTCAACCATTTCAGACTTGGATTCTCTACTATCAGTAGAATTCGACAACACTTTGCTGACAGCTGGTATGGGTTTGCTTGTTGTATCATCCATTTGTTGAGAAATTTCTTCAACTCGATCAGAAGATGGTAAACTGCCTTTTGAGTCTTCCACATCAACAGAACTGTGCAACAGGGAAACAGCAGAGGCAGGGTCTATAGAACTATCTTTCTCTGGAGAACCATCTGCATCTATAGCAGTTGTAGACTTGTCCAATACATCCATGTCTGTTAATAAATGCCTAGAAGACTCTGTATCAACATTATCATAGTACTTGGGCATAGGTATGCTGTCCTCAACTTCACCATCTTCAGTAAGCATCATTGGTTCTGGAAACTCATCATCTGAATCACCTTGAACTATAAGCTCGTCTTTAAGTGGATCACCGCCGCCTATATAACCTCGACAATGAGGCGAACCACAATAACATTTTTTGGCAGCAGCACCAAAAACCCTTACATAGTTGTAATCAAACGTCAATTCTTCATCCTGGGGAAGGTGGTCAATAAAACATCAGCTGGCCACCGAATAATTATCACACATGCTTACAGCCAAAGAAAGGAATTAACAACTAAGTTTCATATTCCAAATTCATAGCTAAGAAAACCCATGTAGATCTATTTCATTAACTGCATGAATTGTCTTATACATAATAACGTTCACAAATGATTATAGATTGTAAACAAATTTTACATATATCTACAAATATGGTTAATCTAAGAATGAAGCGGACACTTTTCTCTCTCTCACAAATTAATAATTAATAAATAAAAGTAAAAAACGACAAAGCATAACCAGGTACTAAATAATATTGGCCAAGACAAGTAAGAAATATAATATATCTGAAATTTTCGTTAGAATGGAATTTTCAAACAACTTGACTTTATAAAAAACTACAGGCATAAAGAGAAAGGGTAGAGGAGAGGTGCATCAAAGCTTTCTCAATTCAATTAAGCATTTCTGTGGAATAAGTTTGGCTCAATTGACCAAACATTCATATTGTTTCCCGGGTAGAGGAGAGGTGCAAAATTCAATTGTTTTCAGACTCCTAGGTCTGAAAGTAAACATTTTTACATTTTCCTGCGTGATTAATAATCATGATGCATAACAGACAAGCATACAGGAAAATAAGTTGACATAACTAATACAAATACTCAAAACGACTTAGAAACATAACAGCAAAAAAAAACTCCAAAATACAAAGCTACAAGTTAAATGGAATTAACCAAGAACTACTCATGAAAGTAATAATCAGAGGTTGAAAAGCACACCTGCTTGATATGCCGCAATGCAAACAATCCAATACAGATTTCCCCGTTCACCATCCACTGTTGAAAAAAGATGTAACACAAGGTCAAGTGATGTGAAAACAAGAGAATTCTGAATTTCGTGGTCTAGTCACTGTACAAAACTACATTAAGGGTATATTCTGAAAAAATGAATACATCCATATTGCCTATTATGAGATAGGTAAGAACCAAGATAATGATAGTAATCACAGTAAAGCCATGCATGTGTTTAAATTTCCCATACACTTATATGCTAATATAGCATGAATATAGTTTCCAATGAAACTGCAAAGAGAATTAAGCTTCTCAAATACGATAATATTTTGTTTCACCTTACTTAGTAAGCAACAAAAATTGCAGATAATACTCACCTTTTCTGTCCGACAGTTAGGATCACAACTATGATTAATAAAACGCCCCAAATTTCCTTTTGCACTTGCATCTATCACCTGTAAATAAATAGATGTGAATGAAAAAATAGAAGTAAATAACTAACAGAATACCCGGGGGGAGAAATAATAACTAACATATCTTGTTGAAAGGTGCTGAGATATAATGCAAAATTGAAATCACTATACTGTATTTTTAAGGGAAGAGGGGACAGTTTTTATTGCATATGCATATGGGATGACCTAAATAGAAATGTTAATCTACAAATACTAACTATTGTTGTAAATATTTACATTATGCAACAGAGTATCGAAGACAAACAAATTTGTGTATGTTTCCCACTAGGCAACAAAGAACTAAGAAATACTAAAAGTAACAAATTAAAGATTTCTTAGATAAAAAACAAATGAAGTTGATTCAAGCTAAGAATGCAGATGTAGGATAAAGTACCTCACTTCCGTTCAAGGTCATAAAGTAGAAATGTCTATGACCCTTCAAAGCATACTCTCTTTGACGCGCCTCATATGCATGCATGTCAAGGACCTGTTTGAAACATAAATCAGATATTATGAACACAAAGATCAATGATTAGCGCAAGCTACCCGTAATCAATGCATAAATAAAATTGTAAATGAACTTATTGCATAATATCCCTACGTAGAATAGCACGCAGTACAAACGCTAGCTCTATTAGGCATAACAAGATAATAATAAATAAAGACGAATCAATCTGCAAAGAATACTCCCTGTGTTTCCTTAACAAGAAAAGTATGCACAGTTAAACATAAGCTATTCTTAGGCCCTAGCCTAAAAACACAGGCTATCAAATTAGGTTATACTGATTTTAAGTAGACCAAACCCATCTTAGCTATATCTATTACTAATACCAGTAATATGTTAATTTAATACAAATGTGTTATTTGTATATAATCCAAGCCCAAAAGTCTTTCACATGTGTGACTGCATTAGGGATCAATACAATATTCTCCATCACACTATTCAACCAAATTTTGTAATGGCTCTTCACCACTACTTAAAGAACAAATCCAATAGCTCAAAAAGAAATAGGCAATACTATCCCTCCTTAATCCCAGTGATGCATATTGGTAGTGGTCAACCCAAACTAAACCAGTGCACTCCCTACTTATTGCTAATATGATTCAGTTGATCAGCAACATGAAGTCACATTTTTTCCAGCGCTAAAAAGAAATGTTCAGGAGGATGAGGATTAACAACAATATCTAGGGAGGAAAGAAAGAAATGAGGAAGAGGAAAGTGGAGTAATACAAATATAACTTGACTTTTACCTATGACTTTGTTAAAGATAATGTTAATTCTTCTCTCCCCTAAATTTTCAGCTAAAATAAATAGCCAAACCACAAATGACTAACGAGTACAAGATTATGAGATTCGTCCTTAAAAGTCAATATATTTGCTACATCAAAATAAAATAATATGTAAAAGTATTACATCGGTATAGAGATAACAGAAAGGAAGAATAATATTGTCCAATCACCTCTCCAACATATTCAATAATAAAGTGGCCTTTTGCTACCCGCTCAAGTGCCTTCAGTCCATAACCTTTTTTCCCACATTTAAACCACTTCAGTCTGGAATACTTGCGATTTTGGAACTGAAATTGAACATTTAAAATCACAATCATGCTCTTTGGCAAGGCCTGATACAAGTATATTTTAGAGGGAAAATGTTTAGTTTAGAAACCTGCTGATTAGAACAATGGTCCCCACATGGGCAAGTTCCTTGCACACATTCAATGTTAAGCATCCGGTTTAGACATTCATCCCCACATCCCAACTTGCCTTCTGGAGGTGGCTTGCAATGGCAAACCATTACCTACAAGTTCGGAGGTACAATCAATAATCGATATAAAACTGATGCGCAATTGGCAAATTCAGAAAGCTTAATTGAAACTTATGAGATGTCACGCATGACTGTATGTATAAATCTTAAACAAAATGTAAAATTAAAGCTATCAGCAACTGATGTGAGAGCAAAATGAGAAAGCCCCATATATGCAGTAATTAGATTACTTATTCAAAGCATACAATTCCTCCTCATATATAATGGAGGGCCAATAGTCCATTCCATTCTCTGCAATGCACGTCCATTATTCTATCGTACACAAGTCCAAAAGAATTCAGGAATATTAAAGCATATGCTCTTTGTATTATTAAAAGAGAGGAAACTTAAAAATATTGTTAAAAGGAGAGAAACTTGAAAGAAAGAAGAAGAAGAATAAAAGAGAATGCACATGTAAATAAAAAATAAAGAACATCTGCTCATCTAAAGAAGCAATGCAACTTGACCAGCTTTGACATTTAAGTGCATACTTATATACTGATATATAAGCAAAATTAACTGATTGCATACTAATTAAGAATGTCAGTTAACAAGTTAACTTCTCTTAATTGTATTGGTATAATCAAAAACATAATTGAATTTTTAAGCTACGAGCATTAGCTAAAGGATATTTGGAACGATGTAATATTAAATATGAAGTTAGGAATTTGAGTGGATCTGAGATCAAAAATGGCATTTTTTACTAATATTTGAGTCCGGAGAGAGTACGTCAGCATGATCATGTGTATACTAAAACCTATTTTGAACTCAATCAATAATGTAATATGCTGATTACATGTAACAAACAAAAAGTTAGAACAATCTAGTACCTCGTCAATAGTCTGAGTTTTCGGATTGCGGTGCAGAAACTCATTGGTGGAAATGTGGGTGAAAGATGACCCTTGGGAAACTACAGTGCAAAAAGCAAAGTGTGTATCAGACAGCAAGGAAGATTAAATGACATTTCTAAGAGGCTAGAAGTCTAGTTTCAATGTTAGTTCTGTTAAAAATAACAATAATAACTCCTTCTAGTTAATACCACACACCCATTGGTATTCGATATTCCAATTCCTTATAATTTTTGGATTCGTCTCGGACATCTTCTTCACCAGATGCATATGATAATCCTAACTCTGCATTAATCTCTGCATTTGATTTTTCTTGAGGAATAGCACAATCAGCAAAAGCTTTATCACCGCTGTCCTTGCAAGTCCTTCAAAAGAAAATCACACATGACAAGAACAAGTTAATAAATTAAAAATTGGGAATAATATGTAAGAAGTATTTACCTTATCTATATATAAAAACAAGTTAACTACAAATACCAATCAAGACCTGTATAATTAAAAATTGTAATTGAAACCCATATTGGGACAAATCCCGAAACCCACATTGGATAGAGATAAGGACTAAAATGAGTTTATTAAGAGTGGCATCCCGCCTTACAAGTTGGTTTTGCAAGGATGAGTTGGGCCTAATATAAAATCTAATATGGTATTGGAGTCTATCGATCAAGCCACCCACCATTTATATCTACGCAAAAAGCCCAATAGGGTTGAGCATGAGGGGGTAATACGAAAAACCCCAAGTCCCGCATTGAATACCAATGAGGTATAAGGATGAGCTAGGCCCAATATAAAATCAATAATACATACATCAATTGATGTACCATAGTCAATTAGTTAGAAGCAAGAGTTACATGAAAATCAATTGTTTATAAACTAAACGTATCATATAAAATATATGTTTATATCATATTATTTCTATTCAGCTTCTATTCAAGAATTACAAAATACTGGTAATGGGTAAAATCTAATATGAAAGGAACATTGTATACCAGGTGCAGTTAGTTTCATCAATCCGGTCTGCAAGCACAGCTGGAATACGCCGCCACTTGTGGCAATCATCACAACTCACCCATGCATTACGCGGTGACTGAGGTTGTTCTCCCAAACCCAAACCAGGCATGATGTCTGGATTGACTGATACTCTGTTGTCGCTGGGATTAATTTTTACAACGGCGTCCAACTTTTGATTTCCATCTGCATCTGCTGACATGAGACGAAAAACATTTATTGCAAGCAACATGTGAGATTAAGAAATAACAACACTAGAAAGCAACAATTAGACGGTCAAGAAGGAAACAAGGAACATCATCGAACTTTTTTTTAAAAAGAAACATCAAAGATGATCCCAAATGAAAGAATAATATCAGATTATGGTGCAGGCTATCTGAAATATAAAATTACCTGGATGAGGGCAATCTTCCACTTCACGTGTAACTTTTTGAGAGAGACCCTTTCCCTTGACTTCACTTTTGTTTACTGGCTCTTTCTGTTTTTCCTTGCGTCTAGTAGTAGTCTTTTTCCTGCTTGTCGAGTCAGAACCGTTGGATTTGGCCTTGCTAAATTTACTAGTAGGTTCAAGACTTTTAGGTAGTTTACGACCCAACGGTCTTGTAGAAGACGGCAAATCCTCGGAACCCTGGAATTTAGAAAATTCATGACCACCAAACGTTTTGCCAACTGTCTTGACTGTTGCGTGACTTTTAGCTTTCAAAGCCTTGGCGGAACCTCCAAGTACAGTCTCTCCAGAAAGGGGCAATGATTCTGCAGCCAATTCTTTACTCTTTATAGATTTGCTTAGCTCAGTGGAAGTAGACAATTCTAGAGAGCTAGCCACATCGTTACAGTTCTTATGTCTATGATTCTTTGAATGCACAGCTCCATTATTACCTAGTTGACCATGTGATGCATCCTCTGTGATACAATTGCCTGAACCAATAGGCTTGTCTTTCTTCTTCCCTCTCTTCTGGAAGGTAACATCCTGATTAGAATTTAACTCATTAGAAGAACCTAACACGTCAAGATGTACATCTTCATGTCTTTCTCCAACCTGGACTTCAGGAATTGAATCAATGACTTCTGAATCAGGTGATGTTCCGGGATCTGTAGCTGAATTATTAATTGGCTTAACTAATGCTTCAACCACTCTCTCTGGAGGAACTGCATGACATGGTTCTTCTACATCCCCTTCTGACTTCTCTGTTATTTTAGAATTTTCTAACTGGCTATTTACGGTGTGTCCGTTTAGAACCACACAATCCTTGTCTGGGTCATTTCTGAATGATCCTAAACTGTTTAAAGCCAACACTACAGAAACTTTATCGGCAGAATTGCTGATTACTTTCTGGGAACCTGAATCAGGCCCATTGTAGGAAGCAGAAGCCGGTAAATCATTTTCTTTTCCATACTTGATTTTCAGACGAAAACGAGTAGTTGAAGTTGAAACATTATACTTTGGAACTGAACTTAATGAGCTAGAACTTGTACTATTTTTAGTTGTTTTCCCACCTTGACAGTTGTTTCTAGCCTTTCCAACATTCTGGCACATGGCTTCACTAACCTCAAGCTCATTTTCATACTGAAAAAACTGTTCAATATTCCCCATTAATCCCCAGGCAGAAGAACGGCCTGGTTTGGATGAACAACTTCTTTTTTTCCTAGAAGCCTCTAAGTTTATCTTCATACCCCCGCTTGGATGTGTTACACTGGCTTTGTTTGTGGATTTTCTAGAAGCCTTTCTGGTTTGTGTATTACGACCAAATTCGGTTGTTTGACTGTTACTTTGAGAAGGTAACAGTATGCTTTCAGTGATACAATCAACTTCAACAGCTTCTTGTCCATCATTATTTGTCTGTCCAGGATTGTCTGCAGCACAAGTATCCTTGATGGAAACACTGTTACCCTTGGAAAGAAGATCTGGCACATCCTTTGGAGAGCTACTGGTGACTAAAACAGAAGAGGACTGGCCTGATTCGGGATAAAATGGTTTTCTAATGGTAGAGTTAGCAGTTCCATCTGCAGAACAATCCTTCAATATACAGAAATTATCTTCTATTTGCAATATGTCATTCTTCAATTCACTCCCTGGATCCGGCAGGGTAGGCTGACATAGTGAATCAACTACAGGTGAAGTCCTCGAGGTCCTAATTAAATCTGGTGAGGGTGATGATTGTACACGTGAATTATCAGTGATTTCTTTATCAACAGTGGCTCTTATCTTTTCTTCGCAAGCACTGTCACAATCCACACCATTTTTTTGATTGTGCAGCTTATCACTTGTGCTTTCTAGTTTTGTGTCTATAAATAAAGCACCTGACGGCACTTCCACATCCAACGAAGAAGATATCTGCCAGCAAGAATTGGCTTCCATCCCATCTAAACCATCATAATCACAATTTCCTACAACCTTTGGCAAGCTCTCTGCATTTCTCATAATCTCCCCCTCTGGCTCATTTTTCTGGATGCAATCAACTAGCCAATCTCTCATGAAATCTGACTCAAGGGAAACGTCAGAATGCGCAGCTTCAAGCACACAGTTGACAGCACTTGCTATCAAATCAGCACCGTCGTTTTTGCCCTCCACAACTTCCGAATCATCTCCTGCCAATGATAAAACAACACTCTTCTCGTCCTTCTGCTCCCCCTGTTCAGCACAATGCTTCTGCAAATTATTTGGCAGGTCGACATTCCCTTCATCTTGAAAATTTCCCTCCGAGTGCAGTCCATCACTTATAAAATCAGAAACATCAATATCCTCAGAACAAACCCCCAAACTATTTTGACAACCATCTTCAGCACCCATCTCCAACTGTAATAAATCATCAATCTCACATTCATTTCTCAAACCATCTCCAGACCCCTCAGTAACATCAACAAAACTTCCAGAACAACCCACATGACCATCTTCCATAAAACCATCAGCCATACCAGAAAGGTCTAAAACATTACAAGGATCTTCCGAACACGACTCCTCCACAGAATCAAACCGAGCCGGAAACCCCGAGTTCAAAGGCTGCTGCTCAATTACAGACAAGCCAACAGGATCACCAACAATTGCAGGTTCACCACAAGAGCCCATTCCAATCAGAAACAAACCGTCCAAAAAACTAGTAGGATGACACTAACTAACACTTCACTGCCTGATTAACAAAAACAACAATCACCACCTGAGGTAGCACAATGCATCAGCTTGAAGAATTAACACTACCTGCACATGAAAATCATAGCACATAATGAAAACCCTAGAAAAAGTCATCATCATTCTGAGAACCTCCGCAAGCACGGAAAGAGATGAAATCGAAAAAAAAATACAATAAAAATAAAAAACCCTAGTTTCAGAATTTAATAATGCCGAGGATAATAATACCAATAATTAAAATTGAAGTAAGAAAATTGAAGAGCGAAATTGTTGAAGATATACCTGGTGAGAATTCACGAGATTGAGGATAATGGAGAATGATATTCTCGAAAATTAGAATAGAAAAATGAAGAATAAAAATATGATTCTTTTCCCTCTGGTCGAGGAGAGAGTTGAGTCTCCGTCGCGCGCAAGAGAGAGATGGTTGGTGGTGGTGACTTCAACGAAAACAAAATTAAAGAAAAACAAAAACTCGAAAATTGAAAATAGGGTTTCAGAAAAAGGGAATACAATTTGTATCCAACCGGTGTACCTTTCTGCGATTTTTACTATTATTTTTCTATATTTTATTTCAATTAAATCCTTTTAATAACTAGAGTTTGATTTGTTTTTTTTATAAAGAGAGTTTAATTGGATAAGTACGAAATGTTTTATATTATTAATCAAAAATAAAAAATATGTTAATATTAATCAATTATGGGATTAGATAGTTACCATATAAGTCCAGTTAACATTATTTGAATGAAAATTTATTTTACCTTCTAGAATATTCAATTAAATTTTTAAAAAATATATAACACATTTTAGTCTTTTGAAAAATTATCTGAAAATATTTAATTTTCACTTTTGGTTTAGGTTATTGAAATAAAGAGAGAGAGAAAAATTTAAAAAGTAAAGAAATTTAAAGAATAATAATAATAATAATATATTAATTAGTATTTTGATAAGATGGAAACTCAAATGTAAAGTAAAAAAATATATATAACAATCTAACTTTTAATCGATTATGATTATATATCTTATAAAATCAAACTGAAATAATGAAAAATGATATATTTTTATTGGATGACACATAAACACTAACATTTTTAATGAATGTATATTAAATTCTATATATATTTATTAAAATAATTATTTTATTACAATTAATGAAAAATATTAATTAAATATTAGTAAATATAATAAACTTTAAAAAAATGTATATACATACTATGATCAATAGATTTTAAAATAATGGTATTACTAGAAAGAAAAGTATTAATTAAATAATATTTGATTAATTAATTATTCTTAAATTAGGATATATATTAAATTTTATTATTATTTATCATTTAATTATTACTTTTATTTAAAATAAATAGTTTTATTAGGTTTAATTATATTTTTATTCTTTTATTTTTAATAATTCAGAAAATTAGTCTGTTCATTTTAAATTTAAATAATTTTGATGTCCTCTCACATTTTCATATTTGAAATTAATTATTTATCTATTTTTTAAATAACGTATCACTTAAATGACGTGAAAAACTATCATATAAAAATAAAATTTTATAACTAAAATATATAAATTAAAAGTTGACATTCGTCGATTTTAATGGAAAAAAAATAGATAGAGATTAAAACTATTTAAAATTAAAATAGAAAGATTAATTCCATAAATTAAATAAAATTGAGAGACGAAAATTGTAATTAAATTTTTTTATTATGAATCTTGCACTTTTCTTCTTCTATTTCTACAAATAAGATGAAATATGATAAAAAAAATATAACAAATGAGGAAGACTCCACGGGTTTTTCCCTTCTGGTCGGTGCCACTAATATTCTGGCTATTGGAAGGGTTTCGACAACAATGGTCTATACTATTTTGGTTACTCGGGGCACGCATACTCCGACACAAGTGGGAGTCTGAGATTCATCTGACGGGGTTATTGTGGAAGATGTTTAATGTTTGTTATGACCTGATGAGGGAGGAAGTTTGGACCTTAGTTATGAGTTTGAAGAGCCTCGTGTGAATGGTTGTTTGTTAAGTGTTGTCATACCCCAAAATTCATATTACCCTTCACAATGATCATATAGATCCATAAACCCTAATCATTTGCATACCCTCATAAGCATTCATTTCATCTGCATAAGCATGATTCAACACAAGAATACAGGTGACTTGGATTCATGGATTTGTGCTTGCACCCAGTGGAAACTAAGGTTCCTTAGCAACTTAAGATGGCTCAATCAATCAAACCCTAACTTGGAGATGGCCATTGATGCTTGGGTATTGTGCATATACTTGGTGTGTCAAATATGGCTTCTTAAGGAATCAAACCCCTAGTTTGGGATCCCCACTTGATCAGGGTGTCCTTAAACCCTAATTAAGTCCCATGCCCTTGTGTGGGCCCATAACCCGGATTTCATCTTTCATTCCATTGTGATTTGGTTCTTTTGCCTGGCCAAGTTCCATCCAACCACTTGTGTATAGTCCATGTCTGTAGATCCTCATGCTTTGATCTCGTAGACTTCATGATCCCGCATGTGCATCATGTGTTTGTGTCCCTTGGTTTGGGCCTAAGTACATGTTGTGTATTTCATCTGGTTAATCTTCATGCCTAGTCTAAGGATATGTCTTACTTAATGTCATTTTATCTGGTCTCTTAAAGTACATGGTTCATACTTTATTTGGTTTCATCTGGTCAATTTCATTCAAGTTCATTGCATAGCATTTTCAATCTTTGGTGCTTGGTGGATCTTTGGGTTATGCTTATCATTTGTCCATCCAAGTTTGCTTAAGCCTAGTATGATTCAATTCAAGTGTTGATCATGCCCATCTATTAATGGTTGGTGGTTCATTCAAGTTATAGCTTTGCTCATTAGCCATGTTCATATGATCAGTTCAAGTCATGTCCATAGTTTATCATCATTCATTACAATACATGTTCAAGTTATCATTCAAGTTCATATCATACCCATTCATTTCAAAGGTTAAGTTTGTACAAGATTCAATGTTCATGTTCAAATCCATAATACATTTCAAGTCAAGTTAAATTCAAGTCATGGTCATCAAATTCATTAATTTCAAATTCAATTCACTCAAGATCATACAAGTATCACTTCCATTCGAAAATCATCTATTTCATTCATATAACTTCAATTTCCATCACGTATTCATCACAAATGTCTAAACATTGCAAAATTACAAAAAAATGGAAGTTTGACCAAATATTGACTTTGGTCAACATTTGACTTTTTGGTAAACTTTGACCAAAGTCAACCCAATCCTAAAAAACCCCAAATCCTAATTCCATCCCTAAAAGTCCAATCTTAATCCTTGTTTTGGTAATTTGTGTATAATGTTCCAAATGCAAGTTAGGTGCACTCCATGTTGTAAAACATGCCATTACCATGTCATCATGCACAAACTGAATGAGGACTTGCAATCAACATGGGTAGGTTGCAATACCATCATGCAATGAATCAATTAGCAATCCATGTTTAGTCATGTTACAACAAAAATCATACAATGCCAAACTTGCAATAAGGTTTCCCAAACAACATTATACTATTGCAGTAGTGAATTTGGCCAAGCAGGAGATTGTAATGCAAGTTATGAAGCAATGTTATTAAACTACAATCTCCAATCATACTGCAGTTCATAACATCATTAAAGGACATACATGTTGCAAACCTGCAATGCAACTTCCCAATCTTAATAGATGATCATCTAACCATCGTCATGAGCACCATGTTGCAGCAGCCAAATGAACACCATCACCAAACAAACCTCAAAAACATGATGCAAAACAATGAGCAACCTGCAGGGCAATGTTCAAAAACCTGCAGCCACATGAACACCGTCACCAAACAAACATCATCATCAATTGCAAAGGCATGGCAATAAAACAACAACACCAAGGCAAACATGCTAACAATTCAAATGGCCACTAAGTTGGATCCAATATGATGTTTTCATTGTATCAGTTCATACCTTGCGGAAACATCAAGCCAATCCAAGAAAATCTAATGCAGGATGTACATCCATGCTTGCACCAAAACCACATCAACACGAGTGTAACCTGCAGTGAAGCACACAAATCACAATGCAGTCTTTGGATCAACGTGAAGCATAAGCCCTACAATGCAATAATGCAGCTCAAAGTAAATGGCATGAGCAAACATCAGTTCAACAATCATAAAAGCATGAGCAGCTCCAAATCCCAAATGGCAAGATATGAAAATTGCAAAGCATCGAATTATGCAAGCAAACAACATGGGTATGTTAGCAAACGAGTTGTCAATGCAAACCTAGAGAATCAAATGTAAGAGTATAATATGCAGCCTGAGAAAATGTATAAAATACCAACAAAATACATCAAATACGCGTGTGCAAGTGAGTTTCTAAAAGGGCTAATGATTGCCTAATCATATGTTGTGGTCCCCACCAAATCCAAGTAGAGATTTGCACACCAAATTTCACTGAAAAATAAGTCACATGCCTCATGTGATTCACACGGATTTAGATCAAAATGGACACGTTTTAATTCACTCTCACTCATCCTCATCCACTTTATAAATAGAGTATCACTATCACACTTTAAGGCAAGCTTTGAAAGCCACTAAAGCTCTATAGAATTTGCACCTCAAAGTCACTCAAAATAGAGCTCTCTAATTCACTCATTCACGAAAGAATAAGAAGGAAAATAGTGGAGTTAGAAGGACCTTGAAGCGTACTTGAGATTCGAGTTACAGTCGTCGTCGCCTCCGTCGTCGTCTCTGGCAGGTAACTTATTTAATTAGTTATTTTTGCTTCGATTTGATCACCACGATATAGTGTCAGGTTAGGGAGATCGAAACCCTAACTTATTAGCCTTTGGTCTTCATTATGTCGCATTTAATTTCTAGAATTTCGATTTAGGGTTCGTGAACTGTTGAGCACGATTCGACAAATGGATTCTGGTTTAGGTTAGTTTGGGTAAGGATTTGAATCAATGAGGTGGAGACACTCATTTTGGTGTCCATTTGCTCGTGTTTGGAGCTTCGCCGTCGTTGATGATGAGCTCTGGCGGGACGGAGGCTCAGTCTCCGGTTATAGGTTGAAGGGAGTTTTTAAATTCTAATGAGGGTGACCTGGCGTGATGAGTGTGGTTCATGTTGGTTTTCTTTGATGGATAGGTTGGGCTAAGGTCCATTCATTTTACTGATGACACCGCTTCTGGACTCCTGCACCCCCTACCTGCAAAGGCAAAGGCCAATGGGCCTTGGGGTGGGCTTAGCGCCCAAAGTGCTTTTCAACACTGCTTTCAGTGTTACACCCCCTCCCCTTGGTGTTTTATTATTTTATTTTCTTGTTTTTATTGCAATATTTTATGTTAATTCTTTTTATTTTTAGCCAATTATTTTTTACATATGCTTTTAATATTTGTTATATTACATTGCATTGCATGAATTTTAATATTCTTTTTATCTTTTGCAAATTATTTGTATTATGAATAATTGTTTTTATAATTTTATGGTTTGATTTGTATTCTCATTTCTTCTTGCAAGCTTGATTGATCATTGACTATTAACATCTAACCATTAACTTGTATTTATTTTTTATTTTGTTTTAATGGCTTAATTGATAGATCTTCCACACTTCAATACATTGATAAGTGTGCGTTTTGGTTGATTTAATATTCTTTGATTCAAATATATTGATAAATGATCATTGGATCACTTTCGACACTATGAATCATTGATAGGTTGTCCCTTAATGCGCCATATTTTGAGTCTTTTGATTTGTGGATAGATAATCTGAAGTAATTGGTCTTTTTTAAATTGACTCCTAACATCTAACTTCTAATATTTAAATTCCTGCAATTTGTTTCTTTATTTTGTGTGTTATAATTCTCATTTATCATTACCATTCCTCATCATTGCTGTTTTACTTTGTCACCTAATCTAAAATGAATAAAAATATGATAAAATGGAAAAGACTAAAAAGACTTAATTTGAGGACTATGGACTTTATTTTCACCTTACCATTTGACATAGAGTATTATGGACCATATGGACTTTGTGTATGACCTAAGTTTGTAAACTTAAAGGACTTGTTTATACCCTTGCTTGGACCTTTGACCAATGTGATTGATCTATGCAACCTGGAGCATTATGGGCTTGTGATTTTTCATCAAAAGAAAGTATTCATGGAACTACCTTAGTGAAGTTAGCGGAAATATACCTGAACGCATCGCACCCTCAAACATACAACAGAGTCGCCATCGAACTTTATTTATTCCCGAAGGAAAGGGAAAACATTAATAAGACCTGGGGGAAGAGATATGTTGGGCAAGGAAGTCGGTTATGCAAGGGGAAGGTATTAGCACCCCTAACATCCATGGTACTCTGTGGGAATCGTTTTGATTGTTCTCGTTCAAATAGGTGTTATATCTGAAGATTACTCACAAAAGAATGGGGGAAAGAAAATAAATAGATAGATAGAGTGATCGGTGAGGATTAGGGTCATCATGCATATGTATCCTCATAGTGAAATAAGGAATTCAGAGCTTTGTAGTTCAAGGAACTAATGGCGGCAGGTGAAAAGAATTTGTGACCAGAGTATGGTCTAAACCAAAGGATTGTGATTTGAACTCCAAAAAGGGTGAAATATGAACCCAGGAGTAAAACTTGCATTAACCGATATGTGGACTAGCAGGGCTGCCACTATATGGTATAACTGAAAATAAGGAGAATTAAGTCTTTGGGGACGATCGAAACAACTCTTGGTTCACAAGGTGATGCAAGATGTAGCACAAAGGGATAATGTATATGGCTAAAAGGATAGGGTATATTACATGGAGTGAACGAAAGTAGAATATAGATGTATCATGGAGATGAATGGAATGAAGTGACCGAAGTCACATAAACGAATAGTTTGGTATTAAGTGACTGAAAAGGTGTACTTTGAAACCAAGGGAAAATGTATATTGGAATCCATAGGAGAAATTGAATTTGTACCATAGAGGAAAATTGGTGTTAACCGATATGTGGACTAGTCGGGATGCTACTATATGGTATAACCAAAAAAGAAGGAATTAAATGTATGGGTATGGGCCAAACAACTCTAGGTGTAAATCCGGATTGCCGATATATCGTCCTAAAAGGGTATATATGGAATTCCAAAGAAAATTGTGTTTCGGTGTCAAAGAAATAGTATGTCACTAGGGTGAACAGTTTAATGATTGAATGTCGATAATGGATCATGGAATATATTAATGGTGCCATAAGGCAGAAGGAGGAATAATTAGGATTATGCTCTCCAAGGATTTGCATCCTTGTGCCTACATATTCTCACTGTGTAATGAGAAAGTCAGAGCAATCGTAGTTTGTGGAACCACGAGAACAACGAGATATATAAGTGATAAAAAGTGCAACCTGTACCAATAGAATGGTATCAAGGGAACCCACAAATGGAAAGTAAACTTTGAACCAATGAGTAAAACTGGCATTAACTGATATGTAGACTAGCCAGGCTGCCACTATATGGTATAGAAAAAAACAAGGTGAATTGAATGTCTGGGTACGATCCAAACAACTTTTGATTCCCAAGATGGATTGTCGCTATATCGTCCTAAAAGGGTATATGCAGAGGCCAAAAGAAAGTGTTGTTGAGTACAAGGAATATTATTTCACTGGTTGGGGAACAAATAGTTTGAGATCAAAGAAGAATAGTATCTTGGATCCATGAAAGAGATAGACTCTGAATCGAAGAGCAAATCAACGTCTTAGCCAAAAGGAATGAATTAAATGTCTGGGGACGATCCAAACAACTCTTGATTAATGAGTGGAGTGCATTTATATCATCCTAAAAGGATGTACATGGAGTCAAAGGAGAAGTATAGTTGCTCTCAAAAAGATGGTATTTATTAAATGAATGAAGAATGATTGATTAATAAATAGGGTAGCTCACGAAGAATCTGAGTTCTCCTGCCTACATATCCTTGTAGTGCAATAAGGAAATCAGAGCTTTCGTAGTTCAACCTACTAGGGCTGAAAGCAAGATGATTGAGGCAACAGAAGTGCTTGATTGAATATGGAAGATACTTGATATTTACTTGGTAAGAACTAAACTAAAGCCTATAAGTAAAGGTGGACACGATGGGCAACGTATCAAACATTCTGCACCCAAAGATATCCAAAATGAGGGTAGGAAAACTTCATTCTCATTCCTTTTTTACTACTTAAGGCTCGTGGCGTATAATTCTCATACGTATCCTCATAGTGAAATAAGGAATTCAGATCTTTGTAGTTCAAAGAACTAATGGCGACAGGTGAAAAGAATTTGTGATCAGAGTATGGTCTAAACCAAAGGATTGTGATTTGAACTCCATAAAGGGTGAAATATGAACCCAAGAGTAAAATTGTCATTAATTGATATGTGGACTAGCAGGGCTGCCACTATATGGTATAGCCGAAAATAAGGAGAATTAAGTGTTTGGGGACGATCAAAATAACTCTTGGTTCACAAGGTGATGCAAGATGTAGCACAGAGGGATAATGTATCTGCCTCAAAGGATAGGGTGTATTACATGGAGTGAATGAAGGTAGAATATAGATGTATCATGGAGATGAACGGAATGAAGTGACCAAAGTCACATAAATGAATAGTTTGGTAACAAGTGACTGAAAATGTGTACTTTGAAACCAAAGGAAAAGGTATATTGGAATCCATAGGAGAAATTGAATTCGTACCGTAGAGGAAAATTGGTGTTAACCGATATGTGGACTAGTCGGGATGCTACTATATGGTATAACCAAAAAAGAAGGAATTAAATGTATGGGTATGGGCCAAACAACTCTAGGTGCAAATCCGGATTGCCACTATATCGTCCTAAAAGGGTATATATGGAATTCCAAAGAAAACTGTGTTTCGGTGTCAAAGAAATAGTATGTCGCTAGGGTGAATAGTTTAATGATTGCATGTAGATAATGGATCATGGAATATATGAATGGTTCCCTAAGGCAGAAGGAGAAATAATTAGGATTATGCTCTCCAAGGATTTGCATTCTCGTGCCTACATATTCTCATTGTGTAATGATAAAGTCAGAGCAATCGTAGTTCGTGGAACCACGAGAACAACAGGATATATAAGTGATGAAAAGTGCAACCTGTACCAATAGAATGGTATCAAGGGAACCCACAAATGGAAAGTGAACTTGGAACCAAAGAGTAAAACTGGCATTAATCGATATGTGGACTAGCCAGGCTGCCACTATATGGTATAGCCAAAAACAAGGTGAATTGAATGTCTGGGTATGATCCAAACAACTTTTGATTCCCAAGATGGATTATTGCTATATCGTCCTAAAAGGGTATATGCCTGGGCCAAAAGAAAATGTTGTTGAGTACAAGGAATATTATATCACTGGTTGGGGAACAAATAGTTTGAGATCAAAGAAGAATAGTATCTTGGATCCATGAAAGAGATAGACTCTGAATCGAAGAGCAAATCGACGTCTTAGCCAAAAAGAATGAATTAAATGTCTGGGGACGATCCAAACAACTCTTAATTAATGAGGTGGAGTGCATTTATATCGTCCTAAAAGGATGTACATGGAGTCCAAAGAGAAGTATATTTGCTCTCAAAAAGATGGTATTTATTAAATGAATGAAGAATGATTGTTTAATAAATAGGGTAGCTCACGAAGAATCTGAGTTCTCCTGCCTACATATCCTTATAGTGCAATAAGGAAATCAGAGATTTCGTAGTTCAACCTACTAGGGTTTAAAGCAAGATGATTGAGGCAACAAAAGATGCTTGATTGAATATGGAAGAGACTTGATAGTTGCTTGGTAAGAACTAAACTAAAGCCTATAAGTAAAGATGGACACGATATGCAACGTATCAAACGTTCTGCACCCAAAGATATCCAAAATGAGGGTAAGAAATCTTCATTCTCATTCCTTTTTTAGTACTTAAGGCTCGTGACGTATAATACTCATACATATCCTCATAGTGAAATAAGGAATTCAGATCTTTGTAGTTCAAAGAACTAATGGCGGCAGGTGAAAAGAAATTGTGATCAGAGTATGGTCTAAACCAAATGATTGTGATTTAAACACCAGAAAGGGTGAAATATGAACCCCAAGAGTAAAACTGTCATTAACCGATATGTGGACTAGCAGGGCTGCCACTATATGGTATAGCCAAAAACAAGGAGAATTAAGTGTTTGGGGACGATCGAAACAACTATTGGTTCACAAGGTGATGCAAGATGTAGCACAAAGGGATAATGTATTTGCCTCAAAGGATAGGGTATATTACATGGAGTGAATGAAGGTAGAATATAGATGTATCGCGTAGATGAACGGAATGAAGTGACCAAAGTCACATAAATTAATAGTTTGGTAACAAGTGATTGGAAATGTGTACTTTGAAACCAAAGGAAAAGGTATATTGGAATCCATAGGAGAAATTGAATTTGTACCATAGAGGAAAATTGGTGTTAACCGATATGTGGACTAGTCGGGATGCTACTATATGGTATAACCAAAAAAGAAGGAATTAAATGTATGGGTATGGGCCAAACAACTCTAGGTGTAAATCCGGATTGCCGATATATCGTCCTAAAAGGGTATATATGGAATTCCAAAGAAAATTGTGTTTCGGTGTCAAAGAAATAGTATGTCACTAGGGTGAACAGTTTAATGATTGCATGTAGATAATGGATCATGGAATATATGAATGGTGCCCTAAGGCAAAAGGAGGAATAATTAGGATTATGCTCTCCAAGGATTTGCATCCTCGTGCCTACATATTCTCACTGTGTAATGAGAAAGTCAGAGCAATCGTAGTTCGTGGAACCACGAGAACAACGGGATATACAAGTGATGAAAAGTGCAACCTGTACCAATAGAATGGTATCAAGGGAACCCACAAATGGAAAGTGAACTTGGAACCAAAGAGTAAAACTGGCATTAACCGATATGTGGGCTAGCCAGGCTGCCACTATATGGTATAGCCAAAAACAAGGTGAATTGAATGTTTGGGTACGATCCAAACAACTTTAGATTCCCAAGATGGATTGTCGTTATATCGTCCTAAAAGGGTATATGCAGAGGCCAAAAGAAAGTGTTGTTGAGTACAAGGAATATTATATCACTGGCTAGGGAACAAATAGTTTGAGATCAAAGAAGAATAGTATCTTGGATCCATGAAAGAGATAGACTCTAAATAGAAGAGCAAATCGACGTCTTAGCCAAAAAAGAATGAATTAAATGTTTGGGGACGATCCAAACAACTATTGATTAATGAGGTGGAGTGCATTTATATCGTCTTAAAATGATGTACATGGAGTCCAAAGAGAAGTATATTTGCTCTCAAAAAGATGATATTTATTAAATGAATGAAGAATGATTGATTAATAAATAGGGTAGCTCACGAAGAATCTGAGTTCTCCTGCCTACATATCCTTGTTGTGCAATAAGGAAATCAGAGCTTTCGTAGTTTAACCTACTAGGGCTGAAAGCAAGATGATTGAGGTAACAAAAGATGCTTGATTGAATATGGAAGAGACTTGATAGTTACTTGGTAAGAGTTAAACTAAAGCCTATAAGTAAAGGTGGACACGATGAGCAACGAGTTAAACATTCTGCACCCAAAGATATTCTGAATGAGGGTAGGAAAGCTTCATTCTCATTCCTTTTTTACTACTTAAGTACATGTTGTGTATTTCATCTGGTTAATCTTCATGCTTAGTCCAAGGTTATGTCTTACTTAATGTCATTTTATCTGGTCTCTTAAAGTACATGGTTCATGCTTTATTTGGTTTCATCTGGTCAATTTCATTCAAGTTCATTGCATAGCATTTTCAATCTTTGGTGCTTGGTGGATCTTTGGGTTATGCTTATCATTTGTCCATCCAAGTTTGCTTAAGCCTAGTGTGATTCAATTCAAGTGTTAATCATGCCTATGTATTCATGCTTGGTGGTTCATTCAAGTTATAGCTTTGCTTATTAGCCATGTTCATATGATCGGTTCAAGTCATGTCCATAGTTTATCATCATTCATTTAAATTCATTACAATACATGTTCAAGTTATCATTCAAGTTCATATCATACCCATTAATTTCAAAGGTCAATTTTGTACAAGATTCAATGTTCATGTTCAAATCCATAATACATTTCAAGTCAAGTTAAATTCAAGTCATGGTCATCAAATTCATTAATTTCAAATTCAATTCACTCAAGATCATACAAGTATCACTTTCATTCATAAATCATCTATTTCATTCATATAACTTCAATTTCCATCACGTATTCACCACAAATGTCTAAACATTGCAAAATTACAAAAAAAATGGAAGTTTGACCAAATATTGACTTTGATCAACATTTGACTTTTTGGTAAGCTTTGACCAAAGTTAATCCAATCCTAAAAAACCCCAAATCATAATTTCGCTAATCCTAATTCCATCCCTAAAAGTCAAATCTTGATCATTGTTTTGGCCATTTGTGTATAATGTTCCAAATGCAAGTTAGGTGCACTCCATGTTGCAAAACATGCCATTACCATGTCATCATGCACAAACTGAATGAGGACTTGCAATCAACAAGGATAGGCCGCAATACCATCATGCAATGAATCAATTAGCAATCCATGTTTAGTCATATTACAATAAAAATCATACAATGCCAAACTTGTAATAAGGTTTCCCAAACAACATTATACTGTTGCAACAGTGAATTTGGCCGAGCAGAAGAATGTAATGTAAGTCATGAAGCAATGTCATTAAACTACAATCTCCAATCATACTGCAGTTCATAACATCATTAAAGGACATACATGTAGCAAACCTGCAATGAAACTTCCCAAGCTTAACAGATGACCATCTAACCATCGTCATGAGCACCATGTTGCAGTAGCCACATGAACACCATCACCAAACAAACCTCAAAAGCATGATGCAAAACAATGTGCAACCTGCAGGGCAATGTTCAAAAACCATCATCAGTTGCAAAGGCATCTAAAGTCAGGTCAAGGCATGACAATAAAACAACAACACCAAGGCAAACATGCTAACAATTCAAATGGCCACTAAGTTGGATCCAAGATGATGTTTTCATTGTATCAGTTAATACCTTGCGGAAACATCAAGCCAATCCAAGAAAATCTAATGCAGGATGTACATCCATGCTTGCACCAAAACCACATCAACACGAGTGCAACCTACAGTGAAGCACACAAATCACAATGTAGTATTTGGATCAACCTGAAGCATAAGCCCTACAATGCAATAATGCAGCTCAAAGTAAATGGCATGAGCAAACATCAGTTCAACAATCATAAAAGCATGAGCAGCTCGAAATCCCAAATGGAAAGATATGAAAATTGCAAAGCATAGAATTATGCAAGTAAGAAACATGGGTATGTTAGCAAACGAGTTGGCAATGCAGACCCAGAGAATCAAATGTAAGAGTATAATATGCAGCCTGAGAAAATGTACAAAATACCAACAAAATACATCAAATACGCACATGCAAGTGAGTTTCTAGAAGGGCTAATGATTGCCTAATCATATGTTGTGGACCCCAGCAAATCCAAGTAGAGTTTTGCACACCAAATTTCACTGGCCAACTCAGTAATTCACTGAAAAATAAGTCACATGCCTCATGTGATTCACACGGATTTGGATCAAAATGGACACGTTTTAATTCACTCTCACTCATCCTCACCCACTCTATAAATAGAGTATCACTATCACACTTTAAGGCAAGCTTTGAAAGCCATTGAAGCTCTATAGAATTTACACCTCAAAGTCACTCAAAATAGAGCTCTCTAATTCACTTATTCATTAAAGAATAAGAAGGAAAAAAGTGGAGTTAGAAGGACCTTGAAGCGTACTTAAAAATCGAGTTACAATCGTCGTCGCCTCCATCGTCTATGGCAGGTAACTTATGTAATTAGTTGTTTTTTCTTCTATTTGATCACCACGATATAGTGTCAGGTTAGGGAGATCGAAACCCTAACTTGTTAGCCTTTGGTGTTCATTATGTCGCATTTAATTTCTAGAATTTCGATTTAGGGTTCATGAACTTTTGAGCACGATTCGAAAAATGAATTCTGGTTTAGGTTAGTTTGGGTAAGGATTTGAATCAATGAGGTGGAAACACTAATTTTGGTGTCCATTTGCTTGTGTTTGGAGCTTCGCCGTCGTCGATGATGAGCTCTGGCGGGGCGGAGGCTCAGTCTCCGGTTATAGGTTGAAGGGAGTTTTTAAATTCTAATGAGGGTGACCTAACGTGAAGAGTGTGGTTCATGTTGGTTTTATTCGATGGATATGTTGGGCCATGGTCCATTCATTTTACTGATGACACCGCTTCTGGACTCCTGCACCCCCTGCCTGCAAAGGCAAAGGCCAATGGGCCTTGGGGTGGGCCTTAGCGCCTAAAGTGCTTTTCAGCACTGCTTTCCGTGTTACACCCCATCCCATTGGTGTTTTATTATTTTATTTTCTTGTTTTTATTGCAATATTTTATGTTAATTCTTTTTATTTTTAGCCAATTACTTTTTACATATGCTTTTAATATTTGTTATATTACATTGCATTGCATGAATTTTAATATTCTTTTTACTTTTTGCAATTTATTTGTATTATGAATAATTGTTTTTATAGTTTTATGGTTTGATTTCTATTCTCATTTCTTCTTGCAAGCTTGATTGATCATTGATTATTAACATCTAACCATTAACTTGTATTTATTTTTTATTTTGTTTTAATGGCTTGATTGATAGATCTTCCACACTTCAATACATTGATAAGTGTACGTTTTGGTTGATTTAATCTTCTTTAATTCATATATATTGATAAATGATCATTGGATCATTTTTTACACTATGAATCATTGATAGGTTGTCTCTTAATGTGCCATATTTTGAGTCTTTTGATTTGTGGATAGATGATCTGAAGTAATCGGTCTTTTTTAAATTGACTCCTAACATCTAACTTCTAATATTTAAATTCTTGCAATTTATTTCTTTACTTTGTGTGTTATAATTCTCATTTATCATTACCATTCCTCATCATTGTTGTTTTACTTTGTCACCTAATCTAAAATGAATAAAAATATGATAAAATGGAAAAGACTAAAAATACTTAATTTGAGGACTATGGACTTTATTTTCACCTTAGCATTAGACATAGAGTATTATGGATCATATGGACTTTGTGTATGACCTAAGTTTGTAAACTTAGAGGACTTGTTTATACCCTTGCTTGGACCTTGGACCAATGTGATTGATATATGAAACTTTGAGCATTATGGGCTTGTGATCTTTTATCACAAGAAAGTATTCATGGAACTACCTTAGTGAAGCTAGCGGAAATATACCTGAACGCATCACACCCTCAAACATACAACAGAGTCGCCATCGAACTTTATTTATTCCCGAAGGAAAGGGAAAACATTGGTAAGACCCGGGAGGAAGAGATATGTTAGGTAAGGAAGTCGGTTATGCAAGGGGAAGGTATTAACACCCCTAACATCCATGGTACTTTGTGGGAATTGTTTTGATTGTTCTCGTTCGAATAGGTATTATATCTGAAGATTACTCGCAAAAGAATAGGGGAAAGGAAAGAAATAGATAGATACAGTGATCAGTGAGGATTAGGGTCATCATGCATACGTATCCTCATAGTAAAATAAGGAATTCAGAGCTTTGTAGTTCAAAGAACTAATGGCGGCAGGTGAAAAGAATTTGTGACCAGAGTATGGTCTAAACCAAAGGATTGTGATTTGAACTCCAAAAAGGGTGAAATATGAACCCAGGAGTAAAACTTGCATTAACCGATATGTGGACTAGCAGGGCTGCCACTATATGGTATAACTGAAAATAAGGAGAATTAAGTCTTTGGGGACGATCGAAACAACTCTTGGTTCACAAGGTGATGCAAGATGTAGCACAAAGGGATAATGTATATGGCTAAAAGGATAGGGTATATTACATGGAGTGAACGAAAGTAGAATATAGATGTATCATGGAGATGAATGGAATGAAGTGACCGAAGTCACATAAACGAATAGTTTGGTATTAAGTGACTGAAAAGGTGTACTTTGAAACCAAGGGAAAATGTATATTGGAATCCATAGGAGAAATTGAATTTGTACCATAGAGGAAAATTGGTGTTAACCGATATGTGGACTAGTTGGGATGCCACTATATGGTATAACCAAAAAAGAAGGAATTAAATGTATGGGTATGAGCCAAACAACTCTAGGTGCAAATGCGGATTGCCGCTATATCGTCCTAAAAGGGTATATATGGAATTCCAAAGAAAACTGTGTTTCGGTGTCAAAGAAATAGTATATCACTAAGGTGAACAGTTTAATAATTGAATGTCGATAATGGATCATGGAATATATGAATGATGCCCTAAGGCAGAAGGAGGAATAATTAGGATTATGCTCTCCAAGGATTTGCATCCTCGTGCCTACATATTCTCACTGTGTAATGAGAAAGTCAGAGTAATCGTAGTTCGTGGAACCACGAGAACAACGGGATATATAAGTGATGAAAAGTGCAACATGTACCAATAGAATGGTATCAAGGGAACCCACAAATGGAAAGTGAACTTGGAACCAAAGAGTAAAACTGGCATTAACTGATATGTGGACTAGCCAGGCTGCCACTATATGGTATAACAAAAAACAAGGTGAATTGAATGTCTGGGTACGATCCAAACAACTTTTGATTCCCAAGATGGATTATTGCTATATCGTCCTAAAAGGGTATATGCGTGGGCCAAAAGAAAGTGTTGTTGAGTACAAGGAATATTATATCACTGGCTGGGGAACAAATAGTTTGAGATCAAAGAAGAATAGTATCTTGGATTTATGAAAGAGATAAACTCTGAATCGAAGAGAAAATCGACGTCTTAGCCAAAAAAGAATGAATTAAATGTTTGGGGACGATCCAAACAACTCTTGATTAATGAGGTGAAGTGCATTTATATCGTCCTAAAAGGATGTACATGGAGTCCAAGGAGAAGTATATTCACTCTCAAAAAGATGGTATTTATTAAATGAATGAAGAATGATTGATTAATAAATAGGGTAGCTCACGAAGAATCTGAGTTCTCCTGCCTACATATCCTTGTAGTGCAATAAGGAAATCAGAGCTTTCGTAGTTCAACCTACTAGGGCTAAAAGCAAGATGATTGAGGCAATCGAAGATGCTTGATTGAATATGGAAGATACTTGATAGTTACTTGGTCAGAACTAAACTAAAGCCTATAAGTAAAGGTGGACACGATGAGCAACGAGTCAAACGTTTTGCACCCAAAGATATCCAGAATGAGGGTAGGAAAGCTTCATTCTCATTCCTTTTTTACTATTAAGGCTCGTGACGCATAATTCTCATTTTAACTTTCAAGTTATTGGAGAAGAGTATTTGTTGCTTCTTTTAGTGATGAAGACCTTATCGATCGTTCGATTCGAATTACACTAAAGTCTATGAATAGAGGCGAATACGATGAGCAACTAGGTCAAATGTCCCGTACCCAAAGATATTCAAAATGGGGGTAGGAATTCTCCAATCTCATCCCTTCTCTATTGCTTAAGGCTCGTGTCGTACAACTTGAATCATGATTCATAAGTTGTTGGTGTAGTCATTTGCTTGTTACATGATGCTTTGTGAAGGGAGAGACTTGCCAATCGTATGATTTGAATTGTGCTAAATTCTATGAATATAGGCGAATACAATGAACAACTAGGTCATTCGTCCCATACCCAAAGATATTCATAATGAGGGTAGGAATTCTCCAGTCCCATTTCTTCTCTATTGCTTAAGGCTCGTGCCACACAATTCTAACTTTGATTTGACAATCTCTTGAAGAGCCACCTTTAATGTGACTTGTATGATCCATTGCTTAGTATGACTTAGGATGCCTTGATTGAAAGTTTGACTTGAGGCTTCGAGCTCCACAACTTATAGAAAAAGTCCCATGAAGTGACCACGAGTCTTTTGGTCACTCCATTTAGACAATGGAATTATACCAGATCAAATGCTTTAGTTGATCAAAATTACTTTTGATCAACTTGAAACGAGGGTTTGATTTAATTTTGGGAACTAGGTTAATCCTAATCCAATGGTTAGAACTATTTAAGGGTTATACCTAAGGGAACTTGATTAAAATTCTATATCAAAATTACTCCTAGGGGATCATGCAATATTATGATCAAAATACCAAAATAAACCCTAAAAGGATAAAAAGGTCAATTGATGTATTGAATTAATTTCTATTCATGAAAATTCTAATCTAAATGTTCCTAGAAAATATCTAATTTCTAATTAATTCCGAATATTCTAAAAATTCAAAAAAAAAATACTAATTATCTAACTAATTCTAATACTTTCTAACAAGCTCTAGCTAATTATTCACTAATCAAACAATAGATCTTAATGACTAACTAAAATTTAATAAGCCTAATAAACTAATACTTAAAATCTAATTAGCTCTAATCCCAATTAAAACTAATTTTCTAAGACTAATCTAATCAATTTGACTAATTAAGAATTACATCCTAATTATACTAATCTAATTCTAACAATCGATAAAACCTAATCATAATTAAATTCTAATAACTATCTTAACCCTAAAATCTAATAACCTAATTAGACTAATCCTAATCTAATTGATCAATACAAAAAAAACAAAAAAAAGAGAACAAAGGTTAAAGACAGAAAAGAATGTGCCTGGTCTAGTGGGAGTGCAAGCCCGAATGGGGTGTCAAAGAGTAATGCATGTGGGCTTAGGTGGTTGGCCCAACCGTGACAAAATCCATGCGGCCGGAGATTCTAAAAGCCAGTATGGGGGTGTAGGACCACAATGGGTAACCCATTTGGGCCTTAGGCCCAAACATCCAATGTATCCAAAAATGCACAAACATGAAGGATTGAAACCTCTCCTCAAGTTCGGATCCTTCGTTCAAGCTAGAGAGAAAACAGAAAAAGGTTTTCACCGGAAATGCTTGCGCATGGCGTCGCCTTCCTTCTCCACGTTGGAATGCCCACTGTTGACAACGTTGCGTTCGTGCCGCTTCAAGAATACCAACTCGAATTCGAAAAAGTATGGTTCTATTCGGTTTCCACTCAACCATCACGGCAGTTTGACGAATCACATTTCTCCATCATTATTTCGGTTGTTAGAATCAAGTTGCTGAAGAAACCAATTCCATGTTGAGACGAGAGAGAGAGGCAAACTCAAGAGAGGGGGAGTAATGAGTTGAGTGAAGGAGATTTGAAGAATCAATTGGAGAGTGGAAAGTGAATGTTGCAGAATGATGATCCATGACTCTCAATCACAGTAAGTCTCTCTTTATAGCTTTTTTTTTCATTTTCTGTTATGAAATGAAATTCAACCGAAATACAATTCCGTTTCTGTTTCAAAATGCTGTTGAGACACGGTTAAAATATGCTTGAAATTCACATGAAATGTAGATGGAATGCAGTTTTCTGTTATAAATGAAATAGTTAGTTGGAATCGAATTCAAATGAAATGTGAAATCCAAATTATTTCTGTTTTGAAATGCACATTTAGTTAGAACTGAAATTCTGTTAGAAATTTAGAAAGTTCGTTGGGGGTTAAATCCAAAATGAAATAAAAAATGGGAATTACTAACTTTTTGTTGAAATGAAAATGAATGACGGTTAATACCTCATTTCTGCAAAAGCTCTCTACTTCTATATTAACAGTTAAGGAAGAAACTGTTGTAATTGGAATCACTTCTTGATATTTTTCTTGTGGTTATTTCCATACTGTTAGTTATAAATAAAGATTTTATTTGGTGAAATGAAATTGGAATTTACAGTTAGTTAAATGAAACTCAATCGGTTAGCAATGCCAAAATTAGTTAGTCTTAAGTGGATGTAGTCATGAGATGGAAAAATGGTGGATGAGCTTCCATGGAGTTTTGTCTGCTATCTGTTCTGACTTTTATGCAACTCCAAAACTGAGTTCTGAAAACGAGCCAAATCTTTAACTGGAAATCAAACGCTAAGCCAATCTAGGATCCAATCCCTTAAGTTAGCGACTTGATGATTTGTTAAAGTTGGTTTGCTACTGTCCGCTATGAAAAGAAGATCATGTTAATTCCAAATTATGTTAGTTAATGAACCAACTCTCTCTATGTTAGCCTTGGTTAGTATATACATTGTGAATGGCTATAATTAGAATGTTGGATTATTTGTGAATTAGAATCATGGTTCAGTTTGGATATTTGGTTATAATGAAAACATTGTCTTATGGATGAGGCTAAGTGGACCATTGTTTTCCTGGATATGAAATGAATCATGTATGCTTTCATGTTGTCTTGTTAAAATGTGATGACGTTGTCAGTTGGTCACTTTGTTTCTTTGAAATGTCAATTATTTATGAAATGTCAATTATTTATGTCAATGAAAGTGAATGTTAATGTTATTGAATGCTTGGTTGATTGAGATGCAGGAACTAACTTAAATGGATTTGTTCGGACCAATTGGGTTTGAATCATGTTTGGCCCCTTCATGGAGTGGTGGATAAAAGCATTGGATGTGAAAATTGGAATGGATTGGCATGGATGGTATTCATAGGTCATACTTGGAATTTGTTATGCTTAGATTGTAATTTTGTAATTTTCATATTTGGCTTTGTATGGTGATGTATTTGTACATGTAATTGAATGTTTAATGGCTAATGTGTGGAGGAGTGAAATATTGTTATGGAATTTGAACTTTGGCTAATGCTAATGGTTTTTTGATGAAATAGTAATAGAGAGTGAACTTTGAGCCAAAAAGAATAAGGAATTAAATGTCTGGGTACGAGTCAAATAACTCTTGGTTCAGAATGTGGACTATCGTTATATCATTCTAAAAGGGTATATACGAGGCCCAAAAGAAAGTACGGTTGGGTACAAGGAAAAGTATATCACTTATTGGGGAACAAATAATTCGAGATAAAAAAAGAATGGTATCTTGGATCCATGAAGGAATAGACTCTGAACCAAAGCGTAAACAAGTGTCCTAGCCGAAAAAGAATAAATTAAATGTTTGGGTACGACCCAAACAACTCTTGGTTCACAAGGTGGACTGCTGCTATATCGTCCTAAAATGATGTATATGGAGTCCAAGGAAAAAATATGTTTGATCTCAAAAAGATGGTATTGATTGATGAATGAAGAATGATGGATTAATAAATAAGATAGTTCGTGAAGAATATGGGTTCACCTGTCTACATATTCTCATTGTGCAATGAGAAAGTCAGAGCTTTTGTAGTTCAACCCATTAGGGCTGACAACAAGATGATTGAGGCTAAAGGAGTGATTGATTGATAATAAAATATGAAGAGACTTGACAGTTGTTTGATATGAACCACACTAAAGTCTATGAGTAAAGGTGAATACGATGGGCAACTGTATCATTCCTCCCATACCCAAAGATATTCAGAATGAGGATATGAATTCTCCACTCTCATTCCTTCATTACTACTTAAGGCTCATGGCATATGATTCTTATCTTAACTTTCAAGTTACTGGAGAAGAAACTTTGCTAATCCTTGTGTTGATATTGTTTGCTTGAGAGAGAGACTTGGCAATCATATGATTTGAATTATGCTAAAGTCTATGAGTAGAAGTGAATTCAATGAGTAACCATGTCATTCTCCCCGTACCCACAGATATTCAGAACGAGGATAATAAGTCTTCACTCTCATCCCTTCTATATTGTTTAAGGCTAATACCACATAATTTCAACCTTGATTAACAAGTTCTTGAAGAACCACTTTTGATGTGCCTTGTATGATCCACTACTTGATATGACTGGGATGCCTTGATTGAGAGTCTGACTTGAGGTATCGAGGTCCACAACTTACAGATAGAGTCTTATTAAGTGATCTAGGTTTTTTGGTCACTTGAACAAACTGTGGGATTCTACAAGATCAAATAATTTAATTGATCAAAATTACTTTTGATCAAGTTGAATCAGAGGTTTGAATTAGCTTGAGAATGTCTAGTAAACCTAATCTAAGGGTTAAGATTATTCACATGTTATTCCCAAGGGAGCATGCATTTGTTAGTCAAAGACTTTATTTAAAACTATCTAACATTCTAAGTCAAGATCTAGTTCTAAAGGAACATGTATTTATGGCTAAAATGAAAAAATAAATCCTTCATGGGCAAAATAGTCATTTTACAAGGATATTAACATTGAATAGAAAATCATCTAATTCTAAATAAACCCTAATTTCTAAATCTAATTAAACTAATCGAAATATATTTATAACAAATCTAATTAAATCTCAAATTTCTACGTTCTAATATTTTCTAATACCTAATTAACCAATACTTAATTACTAATTAAACATTAATGGCTAAACAAATCCCCTAATCAATAATTTAAAAAACAAGGAACAAAAACCAAAGCCCAACAGAATGGAAGTCATGCCCAAAGCAATGCATCAAACAATGGGGTGCGAAACTGACTTCAAATTGGATATGGGCCTCAAAGCAGAGGCCCATGATATTACGAACAACGAGGGGTGTGCGGATCGGTTCCAGGGTGATGAAAAGAAAATTATTTGGGCTTTAATCCCAAACTGGATTCAGATCCCAACACAAGAGGACCGCCATGATGCTGCAAATCAGAAATGTCAAAGCGAACGCAGACGCGCCTCATGTTGGCGTCTCCTTTTCTCTCTGTCCACCATGCTCTCCTTTGAGTTTCATCTTCTCCATTTCTAAGACTTATTATCCTTGTTCTGAATATCTTTGGGTACGGGGAGAATGACATGGTTACTCATTGAATTCACTTCTACTCATAGACTTTAGCAGAATTCAAATCATATGATTGCCAAGTCTCTCTCTCTAGCAAACAATATCAACACAAGGAGCATCAAAGATTATTTTCCAACAACTTGAAAGTTAAGATGAGAATCATATGCCACGAGACTTAGGTAGTAAAGAAGGAATGAGAGTGGAGAATTCCTATCCCCATTATGAATATCTTTGGATATGGGACGAATGACCCAATTGTCTATCATATTCACCTTTACTCATAGACTTTTAGCGTGGTTCATATCAAATAACTGCCAAGTCTCTTCATATTTTATTATCAATCAATCACTTATTTTGCCTCGATCATCTTGATGTCAGCCCTAGTGGGTTGAATTACGAAATCTCTGACTTTCTCATTGCACAGTGAGCATACGTAGGCAGGAGAATCCAGATTCTTCGCGAGCTACCTTATTTATTAATCCATCGTTATTCAATTAATCAATCAATACCATCTTTTTAAGATCAAACATATTTTTCCTTGGACTCCATGTACATCCTTTTAGGACGATATAACGATAATTCAACTTGTGAACCAAGAGTTGCTCGGATCGTACCCAAACATTTACTCATTCTTTTTCGGCTAAGACACCTATTTACTCTTCGGTTCAGAGTTTATTCGTTCATGTATCCAAGATACCATTCTTCTTTGATCTCGAACTGTTTGTTCCCTATTAAGTGATATACTTTTCCTTGTACCCAATGGTACTTTCTTTTAGGCCCCATATATTCCCTTTTAAGTCGATATAACGATAATCCACCTTGTGAACCAAGAGTTGTTTGGCTCGTACCCAAACATTTAATTCCTTATTTTTTGGCTAAGTCATCTGTTTACTCTTCAGTTAAAAGTTCACTCTCTCTTGTAGGTTCCATTGATACCATTATATTGGTACAAGTTATATTTTTCATCACTATTAATATTCCCCTCTTTATTCTCGTGGTTCCATAAACTATGAATGCTCTGATTTTCTCATTGCACAGTGAGAATACGTAGGCACGAGGATGAAAATCCTTGGCGAGCATAATCCTAATTATTCCCTCTTCCATCTTAGGGTACCATTCACATCTTTCACGATCCATGATCTAACTTCAATCATAAATCGCTCACTCCAATGGCATATTGTTTCTTTGAAATCAAATACAATTTTCTTTGGAATTCCATATACACCCTTTTAGGACGATATAGCGGCAGTCCGCATTTGTACCTAGAGTTGTTTGGCTCGTACCCAAACATTGTATTCCTTCTCTTTTGGCCAATAAGCATCTTTTCCTATCTACTACATATTCCATTTCTCAAATGGATTCTAGTATACCATGACCTTTGGTTCCAAATTACATCTCTTCAGTCACTTATTACCAAACCCTTCACTTTTATGACTTTGGTCATTCATCTCCATGATGCATTCATATTATACCTTCATTTACTCCATGTGATATACCCTATCTTTAAGCCAAATACACTATCTTTTTTAGCTTCATCGTGGGTCATCTTGTGAGCCAATAGTTATTTGGCTCGTACCCAAACACTTAATTGTCCCTGTTTCTGGCTATACCATATAGTGGCAGACGCTTCCGGCTAGTCTACATATTGGTCAATGCCAGTTTTACTCTTGGTTTCAGATTTGATCTCTTGTTGGAGTTTAAATCACACATCCTTTGGTTCAGACCATACTTTGATCACACTTATTTTCACCTCCCATCATTAGTTCCATGAACTACGGAGCTCTGAATTCCTTATTGCACTATAAGGATACGTAGGCATGAGGGTCCCAATCCTCACCGAGCTCTATATTTATTCTCTTTCTTTTCCCTTATTCTTCTGCGAGTAATCTATAGATATAACACCCATTCGAACAAGAGTAATCAAAACGGTTCCCACGGAGTACCATGGATGTTAGGGGTGCTAATACCTTCCCCTTGCATAACAGACTTCCTTACCCATCATATCTCTTTCCCCCGGGTTTTATCGATGTTTTCCCTTTCCTTCGGGAATAAATAAAGTTCGATGGTAACTCTATTGAATGTTCAAGCGTGCAATGCGTTCGGGTATATTTCTTCTAGCTTCAGCTGGTGACTCTGTCGGGGAGCTCGCTACTTGGAGTATTTCCCATTCGCTAAAATGAATCGAGCCTAGTTTTGATTTCTTCTTTGTTTGCTATAGGTGTTTATATTTATGCTTTACTCATGTTATTTATCACATTCTTGCTTTAAATATTGTTTATATTGGATATTATCTGTTATACTCTCCATTGGGTTGGGGTTATGCTACATGAGTGAAGCTCTATACCCGAGCTGAGTATATACACATGATAGACTCGTGGATAGTCGTGTACACATGCGTTTCGCCCATTGGGTTATCACGAGAGCCACACTAAGACTAGATTCACTTGATAGTACTTTTGTCCTCTGATAATTCGCTATGGTAAAGTATTTTTCATTTCGAGTCGATGACTCTGGGAACCTTCTAGGAACTACCTTTGAAGACTTGAACCTACCTGTGAGGGGGATATGGGTTTTTCTACAGGAAACTGATTCGCTGTCGCACACGGGTCAAAAACGAGTAATAATATATAGTAAACGAAAAGCGACACCTCGAGTATTGTATCACAAGGACTCTTGCCAAATTAACCAAGCATGAAAACAAAATATGGGGGTTTTGATTCGATTTAGAATAAGTGATTATAAAAAGTGATTAAAATAAGCGATTATAAAACAAGTCAATCTACTATTTTCGGTTTCCGACTATCACTGGTTTTTACCTACCAATTCCCTAAGCGGATTCGATCTCTACTCGACTCAATTTCGATTGACAAACGCAATAGATATATGATAGATTGATATTCTTATATTCTGAATTAAGCAAACAGGTTACTACAATCGAGAATTAAGCAAACACGATTTACAAACGCAATTTAACGACAAAGCGACGAAAACGACGATTAATAATTATGAATGCAATCATACGAATTTAATCAAAACCATTCCATAAAATACAGATTAAGCAAATTAATTTTCATATAATAGAATTGAAAGAGAAACGAAATTAAATTAATAGGATAAAAACCTCAAAGCCTTGGAAATCCGGTTACAACAGATTGACTCTAGAAGATTAGTTCCTCTTCATGATCGCACAAAACAAAAAGTTATGGTGAATAAGGTGTCCAATGCTACAGTGCAACAGTTGCTCCTTTTAAACAAAATAAGGGTTTCACTTATAATTCAAACTGGGTCGAAAAACCTAAATTCGGCCCAACAAATGACCCAAAAGAAATTATTTTCTAAAGTACGAAACTTCAACGAATTATTTGAGACTTCTGCACTCCGAATAAGATTTTTTCTTCAACATAAAAGTTGTAGCTCTTTCTCTCGTCTTTCCAAACGCATGTCAGAACTTGCAAAATAGCATCCCGTAGCTCAAGTTATGATCCGAACAGTGAACGAGTATCAAATAACCGCTAAAACTGAAAATAGCAAACGAAAATAGATTAAAGGCAATCATGAACTTAAATCTAAAAACATAATAAAATAGTAAAATAAGAAAAATAAAGTAGATAAATATCTAAGTACAATTATAGAAGAATGTGCATCAAAATGCACTGATTAAATTCCCCCACGCTTGAACTTTTGCACTCCGAGCAAATTACAATTTCAAAACAAAAGGAAAGAAAACAAAGCATGCACTTCCAAAAGTTTTCAAGATACAAGGTACAAACATAATTCTAAGTCTAAGTATTAAGAATATGGTGTTAGTAATCAACTTTTTGTGACATTTAAAGCAGATAGGAAAACATATTTTACTAAAGAGTACATCAACAGCAGTAAGATCCTCACAGGATATAATTCACTTAACTCTCAAGTGTTTAGATTAATTCTTTACACTCAAAGCACAACATGAAAATTAGTACCACCATAAGCTTGAAAAAACTCTAACATCCACAATTTAAATACATGCACACAAATATCAAAAGGATTTTTATTTGGTTGTAATGTGGCAAAGGTAAGAGTGGGATAAATCCTAAGGGGTACTAGGCTAAAATTCAAAGAGACAAAAGAGACTTGAAAGAAACTGCGGGAGTTGAATTAACAAAATATTTCATTCACTTCAACAACTCTATAGTAACTGTTTTCATTCATATTTTTTTTTCTCATTTCTCTTTTTTTTCCTCTTTTTCATAAGGAGTATGTATTGACATGTATACATCATTCTATTTTTTTTCATTCATTTTTTTTCTTTTCTATTTTTCTTTTCTTTTTTCTACCAACTTCTGAAATATTACAAACATAATTATTCAACCCCACGCAACTCCAAACTAGACTCTTTCAACCCTTTGAATAGGGTGATATAACATTGTTTTTCACTTCTTGGTTTGTAATGAGTTTTAAACAAAAAAAGGATAATAGGCTCAAGGAAGTTTCAAACAAGGGATGCTATTATTTCAGGGTTGGATTTTTGGCTAACTGGCTAAAAAAACAAAAAACAAAATTGCCTTTATCATATCAGTGTGCACAAGTAAACAACAACATCAACAAGAGTCAATTCAAGTTCTAGAGACTAACAAACATGAGTGAATCACACAAGAAAGAAAGAGATGGATTTTTGTATGTTATACATATAAGGCTCAAAATCTCACAAGGTTAATTTATCTACCACAAATAATGTACAATTTAGAGTTTAGTCCTACCTATCATACTAAAAATGCACAACAAATTTTTCACATCACACCACAAGATTTTAGTCAAGAGAACTAAGAAAAATACTCATAATTGTAACTCAAAAACCAAAGGAAAAAGCATGCAATTTTTTTAAAGAAAGCAAACCAAAACCAAAACAGAAAAAAACTGAAAACAAAACAAAGAAAACAAAACAAATAAATGGTTCCCTCCCCCACACTTAAAACATACATTGTCCTCAATGAAAGAGCATAAATATAAAATAAGAGTGAGAGAAAGGAAAGAACACACCCGAGGAGTCAAGGTGGATAAATGATTGCATAAGCAGCCTTTCCCAAAGAGAGCTCTTCTACAGTCTCTTATTCCAAAGGCGGGTTCTCACGGAGTAACTTTGGGTAGTGTCCATTGACTTTGAAATTTTGATTAGTGCATTTGCCTTGTATTCCAAGTTCAAAGAAGAATCTTCGAAAAGTAAAAGTGCTGAATGGGCACGTGAAAGTGATCTTCTTTTTCACAACATCAAAAATCAAAGGATTACGGGGCTGCCTCACTATTTTTATTTCATATTTAAGTGAGATCCTATACATACATATGGATGGGCTAATATCACGAGTGTCAGCCAATGTCCATCCAATTCCCTTCTTATGTTTCTGCTTAAGTTGAAGCTTTGATGAATAATATGAATCCTCGGGAAGTGGTTTAGGCTCTACAGAATATGGTTGTTCAATGGATGGTATGTTTGGGGAAGCCGGGATGTCAAGAGATTCACCTACATAAATAACTTCATTTACATTGTCACCCTGCAAGACAACATCAATCTCAGCACAAACAACATAAAGGTTAGTGTTAGTACAATCATCACATGAGTAAATATCATCAAAACCAGATAAAGTTGGAAAATTAGCTGAAAACAAATCAGAATAAGCTTCATCAACAACTTCTGAAAGTAACTCTATTTGAAAAACATAATGCTTTTCCTCGTCAATCTTCTTATTTTCAAGTACTCGTTGTGGTAAAGGGATTGGTGATACATACTTCTTTCCAACCTCAATAACAATAGAAGGTTCAGGTTTATTTTCAGGTGTTACACTAACTATTTTTTTATTTTTTTCTTGGGCTGGTTCTGTAACTTTTTCGGATCTCAAGGAAATTGCACTCATATTAGAGCCTTTTGGATTAGCTACTGTCTAGGGGCATGTAGTTGGTTTGATCCTTGAGCTTGTTGCATGACACTTATTGAAGTGGCAAGTTATCCAATTTGTGTTTGTAAAGTCTGAATACTATAATTTGTTCGTTGCTGAAATTAGAGACTATTTATAACCATTTGCTTGACAAGTTCCTCTAGTGAAGCTTCAGAAGGTGAAGAGGTGGTTACTTGTGGAGGGTTATATGGTGATGGTGGTGGTGGAATGGGTAACATCAATTGTTTCACTAAAGAGGTAAGTTCATCAATTCTGGCTTCTAGAGCCTTGTTGGAAGAAGAAACCTGAATCTCATTCACACCTTTTGCTTGGACCACACAATTATCCCTTGTTATGAACTGTTGGGAATTAAGTGACATGTTCTCAATCAAGGATTTGACAACAATATGATATTCAATACACAAAGCATTATAATCAACATCAGGGATAACAAGTTCTCTCAGAGTTCTTTGGTCATCCATGTTAAACTTAATTGAAAAGAAAAAAATCAACAAACAATGAGAAAACACAACTAACTCAGCAATGCAACAACAAATAGGAAAATACCGACAATGTCCCTATTAAATAAAAACAATTGAAATACGAAAAAAAACGATTAAAATAAAATAAAATAAAAATACAAAAACACGAAAATTAATCTAATAGCGTCAATTAAGAGTTTTGAGAATTTTTGCGGAATTTTCTAAAACTACAAAAACAAAAAATAAATCATAAAAAATAGAAAAATAGGGAATTTCGGATTTTTAGTACGGCTTCCAATATTTAGTTCCTAAATAGAGGCTTTTGATCCTTGATTTTTTCCTAATGAATCGACAAAGAATCGGAATAATCTGAGACGATTTTCTTAAAAACATATTTTTTTTATCCTAAACCGCAAAAAGACCAGAATGCAAGAAAGTTAGGGCAAAAAAAAAGTTAAACACAACACCTATGACAATAATAATGGTTAGACTATAATAATGGTTAAAATCTACAAGAGTCCACGGCAACGACGTCAATTTGATCCGTTGTCGCACACGGGTGTCGCATCTCGAAAAATACAATTCCTCGCGATGGTCGCGGAAAGAATTACGTTCGAATAGAGTCGCCACCGAACTTTATTTATCCCAATGAAGGAATAGGAAAATATCGATAAAACCTTTAGGAAAGGGAATAATGGTCGTCGCAACCATATTCGGGTTCGGGAGTGGATTACGTAAGGGGAAGATATTAGTACCCCTTACGTCCGTTGTACTCAACGGGAACCTTTTAGTTCTAATTTGTGTTTCGAGTGTTAATTTATGTTTGTTTGTTATCTTTAGGTTATAAAATTATTAAAAATAGAAATGGATGAGAACCTCAAAAAAAAGGGAAAGGGGAGGTTTTTTATTAGTGTGCTCGCGAAGATACAACAATCTCCTGCCTACGTATCCTTATGGTATAATAAGGAAGTCAGAGCATTCGTAGTTCAGGGAACTACGGTTGGTTGGTGTTTTCTAATGAACAACTGTTTAGATTACATCCTAAAGGTAAAACGTTGGCTTGTCTACTCTCGGCGGAGGCTTAAGCACTGGTTTGTTATGCACATTAGAAAAGATTAAATGGTGTTCTTTTTAAAAAGAGTTTAGGTCACACGAAGGTGACAAGTTGGATTAATATGTTGGATGTTTTGATTGGTTGAGACGTTTTTTGGCCGGACGACGGTTACTCGGATAGTTGAGTAAGACAACTCATATCCTAATAGTCGGGGAACGAAATAGAAGACTCTACTCCACTTTCTCTTTCATCCTTAATTATAGAAAGGGTTTGATAATAGTTAAGGTATTTTGAATGGATGACGAGTATTCGGATAATCGAGTAAGACAACTCGTATCCTAATAATCGGGAAAGAGAATAGAGGACTCTAGACCGCTTTCTGTTTCATCTGAATATTTATGAAAATAAGGTTATATATGGTTGACGTATTTTATAATAAACGACAAGTACTTGAACAACTGAGTAAAACAACTCATATCCAAGCATTTGAGAAGAGGAGTTGAAAGCTCAAAACCATCTCCTTTTTCGTATAGTTTGTTAAGAAAATGATTTGATTAAGTTGTATGTTTGCGGAAAAATGACAATTGTTCGACTGATCGAGTAAGAGAACTCGTATTCGACCAATTGAGGTGTGAAGTTGAAAACTCAAAGTCAACTCCCTTTTCATTTAGCTTACCGTGAAAATATTTTGATTAAATCGGGGTTTGGAGATTTGTAGAGGAACGACAATTATTTGACTAACCAAGGAAGAGAACTTGTATTCAAATAGTCGAGGAGAAAAATTGAAGACTCAAAGTCACCTCCCTTTTTATTTCTTATTGTAAAAGAATTTGATTGATTTGTGCTTATGTGGATTAGAAATGACAATTGTTCGATTAATCGAGTATAAGAATTTGTGTTTAAATAATCGAGGAGAGGAGTTGAAAACTCAAAACCATTACCTCTTTTATTCCTAAGTGAAATAGTATTTGATTATGATTAGGTATTTTTAAGTCTTGATAAGGAATACTCGATGTTGGATCGAGGTTTTAAAATTTGTATTTTTTCGTGAATGAATTGAATTTATTTATTGAATAGTTCATCTAATCGATTAATAAAAACCGAATAGGCCTCATTGTAAGAAGGCCCAAGAGTAAGCCATATGAGGTTGATGGCGATACTTTTACAAGTAATCGACTTACAAAGGTGTTTTAAAAATGGGCTCGACTTTGAATCGAGAAGTATGTGATTTATTTTGAAATTGGCTTGAATGATTTTTAAATCGGTGAAAGCGACATAATTTTGTCACAATTATAACATGTCATTTCGTGTGCACTAAAGGTTCGGTATGAACAAATAAATAAAGAATAATCATGCACATACACTCCACAAAATAAATAATTATCTAAATTATAAATGACATTAGTGATGATATAATTAATTAATTAATTAACTAAATGTTTAATAGATTATTTTAATTAAATAATAAGTAATTAAAAAAAGATAATGAATATAACCAAATAACTGCATATTTATTAAATATTAATAATAACAATAACAATATAATTGCATATTTACTATTAACAATTAATAATAATAATAATAATAATAATAATAATAATAATATAATTATAATTTTGAAATAAAGTAAGTAAACTAAAGCATTGTCTTATTTTTATTTAATAGCCACAAAAGTCTATTGTATTTTTTATATGTATAGAAATAAAACAAAATAAATGAAATAAATTAAAAATGAAAGCAAATGGGCCAAGTGGGGGAAAAGCCCAACTCAAGGTGCTGTTGGAAATAGAATAGGGGTTTGAATAGGAAAAATGTCTTTGGGCCCAACCAGAATTGGCCCAAACGAAAATGCTAAAACCCTAAATGGCTTGGTCAACCAAAGACTTTCTAGGAAAATCTGGGCCACATGATGGGAATACTTTGACTTGGTCAAAATATCAGAGGAGGTGCATGAGGGTACACCACCATGTGGTGGGGGGATCCACGCAGGATCCCTTGGTTGACCAACCAAATGGCGCCACCAGAAGGGGCCATGTGGCGCCCCAAACAAATAATAATAATATATAAAAATGAAAAAAACAGAGGAGGAGAGGTCATTCTCTCACTCCACTCTCTCTCTTCGCTCTCTCTCTGCTTCAAGTTACTCTGCAACTTTTCACCTTCCGTCTCCCTTTCATGACCAACCTTGACCGGAGAAGACGGTGGCGGTCGGCCAACCGCGGCGGCGGCACCGTGTCCTCCGGCGACCAACCACCCCAAATCCAAAATCTTCCAAACACGAACCCTAACTTATTTTGGCTGCTCTTTCCGAATCCGACCTTATTTTCTTCAAACTCCTTCTCCAATGTCCGGATCGGTACCTACAGAAGAGGAAAAACTTAAACCCCAATACTATCTCTCTCTCTCTCTCTCTCTCGCGCGCGGCCACCAAACCCTAAATCACCTTCCCAACGAAACAAACCTAAATACTAACTACCAGTTGCTGAAAACTCAAAGCCTAAATCCAAAATTGGATCTTCCATAGTTATGCTTCGAAGAAGTTAACGTGGGGTTTTGCTCGGTACGGCGGGGCAAAAAATAAAGATACAAAGGTTTGATCGTAAAGAAGAATATTTACTTGGGTGGAGTCCAAGCGCCGGCGACGCTCCCTACCGTTTCAGATAAACTTCTGCTCCCTCTGTTCTTTTATGCTTTTCCTTTATTTTTGCTTTGGGTGTTGTTGTTGCTGCTGCTTCGTTTTGCTGTTTAGGGTTTTGGATTTTTATGAATTGTTGTTGATTGTGGCTTTGCTGTTATTTTTGAATCTTCTTGTTATTTTAGGTTAACAGAAGAAAAAATACTTGATAATTTCTTCTGAATTTTCAAAACATTCTCTTTGGTTTGGTTTGAGTTAGAAAAAAAACTTTTATTGTTCTGTTGGATTTTTTAAGAACCGTCCTCTTTCTTGTTAATTCATTTGTAATTATATATGTGAATTCTGTTTTCTTTTGGGATAACTTATTAAATCCTCTTTCGAGCTTTTATGGGATAGTTGCTTTGTGGATTTAAGGTTGGTTTGGATTGAATATTGGGATGTGTTTTGAGCGCTCACTTTGGTTCAATGTGTAACTAACTTAACATGTTCATTCTGTTAATTATTTTCCAGTTTTATGTAAGTGCTTATTTTGATAAGCAATTTTTTAATTTTGAATTATCTTGTTTACAGGTGAAGTGATGTTGATTAGGAAAGAAAAGGGGGGGGGGGGGGGGGGGGGCGTTGCTATTGGAACTAGGGGGGGGGGCTGCAATCACAAGTTACTGGCTTTGGAACCAAGTCTCTGAAGACCACTTCAAACCATTGGATATTCAACTTGTTCAACTTTTCTTCAAATTTATTTAGTTGTAACAAATCTTTTGGATTGTAAATTTAGGGACTGTTTGTGATATGCAGGAATTCAATTGTAACCACTTTTTGGATATTTATGTAACTATTTTTTTGGATTATCAGCAAGATTTTTCATAATTTTAATTTAAACTCTATTTAATTATGCCTTGGCCCTTTTAGAGTAACTTGTAACATTTGGATTTAATTGGAATATGATTTGGAATATCACTTGGAACATTATTTGGAACATGATTTGTGCAATTAGTCCTTTTTAAAAAAAAAATTTAAACCTTGCCTTAACAATCTAATCAAAAGAAAATTTAAACTATAATTTAAATTGAAAATGGATTGGGCTCAACAATGCAATCTAATGGATTTTTAATTGGATTAACTTTAGCACATTAACATTAACAAAAATAAAATGTGCCAAAAAGGCCTAAGATAAAACATGTCACAAAAATATTGCAATTTCAAACTTTGATCATAAAAAACCAATTAAATACTTGTGTATGTGATATCTTAATCTTAAACCAACATACTCATTTAGAAAAGATGCAAGTTTAGTTTAAGGATTTTTTATGAATGGTTTAGAGATTTGGCATATGTATTTGAGATGTGCAAATGGGTTTAATGATGAGTGATCATAAAAAATATACATGACTCTTAATACTTTACTAATAATCAAATGGATTTTGGATTAGTAATGTAACAAGATTCAAACCACACTTTTAATTATATACACATTTATGTAAATGGGCCTTTGAAACAAAGAGATCTCATGGGTAAACCAAAATGGGCTTTGTTAGCCAAAAATGCACATACCATCCCATGCTTCAGTAAAAGACAATTGCAGCAGATATTTTCTTAAGGATCTTAACAGATGAGAGTGTCATTAAAGACTTGATGTCACCAAGGATCGAAAAAACCTAAAATAGAACCTATGTCTTAAGATAAAATTCATGTCTCTTAACGTTGGGTAGTAAATGTTGGTTGAAGATTTTTCCTTACCCGACCAAAATTGGGGTATGACAGCTGCCCCTATTTAATTACCTCAAATCGGAAAGCAAGAATGACAGCAGTCTTCATGCATTCACGGTGGGAGATAATTAAATACAAGAAGATCCAAATTTTGTCCTAGGAAATGCAAGGAAGAAAACACGGGAAGAAAATGCAGTGAGAAATGGTAAAAGACATTATCCTACAGTAAAATGGAACAGTCAAGACTTTATGGGAGTCGCCAGAACAATATCTTGGACATCTCAGTCGAGATATGTGGAATGGCATCCCTAGCTAAATCTCATGACTTTTCAGGATGCTAGAATAATATAAAGGAAATCTGGCGTGAGACTCTTCATTTTGATGAAGCAGCATCTCAAATAGTAACAATGAGATTCTCTGTATCGGGTCGAAACAACATCTTATATGATAGAATTAAGATATTCCCGCAAGGGAAAGATACCTCAACTGAATCTAAGACTCTCTGAGGGTATTAGAGCAGTATCTCAAAAAAGATCTAAAATGAGACTCTTCATATTGATGAAGCAGCATGTTAAACAGTAAAAGTGAGATTCTCTGTATCGAGTCGGAACAACATCTTATATGATAGAATTAAGATATTCCAGCAAGGGAAAGATACCTCAACTGAATCTAAGACTCTCCGAGGATATTTAGAGCAGTATCTCTAAAAAAAAATCTGAAATGAGACTCTTCATATTGATGAAGCAACATCTCAAACAGTAAGAATGAGATTCTCTGTATCGGGTCAAAACAGCATCTTACATGATAGAATTGAGGTGTTCCAGTAAGGGAAAAATACCTTAATTGAATCTAAGACTCTCCGAGGATATTAAAGCAGTATCTCTAAAAAATCTGAAATGAGATTTGCATATTGATGAAGCAGCGTCTCAAACAGTAAAAATGAGATTCTCTGTATCGAGTCGAAACAGCATCTTATCTGATAGAATTAAGATATTCCAGCAAGGGAAAGATACCTTAATCGAATCTAAGACTCTTCGAGGATACTAGAGCAGTATCTCTAAAAGATAAACGAGATTTTTTAGATAAATGAAGCAGTATCTCGAACAGACAAACGAGATTCTTCAGATAAATGAAGCAACATCTCAAATATTCGTCTGTTGGGGGATTTTTTATTTAAGAAAGGACTCCTTTTGAGGGAGATTTACTAGAAATGCTCTGCAGGGGGAAAACCTCATGAGAGACTTTTTAGGGTAACCTCTGCTTGGGGAGCAATGATTGCAAAGAAAAATGTTGGGAATACCATTATTAATCCTAAAGTTGAAAAATGATTTGCTGAGAAATAATCCCCCAAGCATATGCAGGGTAAAAACTTCATTTGGAAATGAGAAATGTCCAAGATATACATGAATGACCTTGGATCCTGATATTTTATACTTGATTTTTGTATGATGTCCCACTTTAGGTGGGAATTCCATGCATGGGATGTATGCAAATATGCGATTTGCTGGGGATATTTGGTTGTACATGCAGGAATGCTAACGATTTTTCTATCTTATTGGAATTCCCATTTTATGGGAGTGTTATGCATGAGTATGTTGATGACTGGTACGACTGTGTTTCTTTAATTTTTCTGTTTGATAGAGAAAAACCAATTATGAATGATTTATATGACGCATGTTAGAATGCAAATGGATAATCGGACATGCCCCAGTTAAGACATTTTACTTTGAGGTATGATGCCAATAGTGTGGACTTTTGTTATTGGGGTGATTAATGGAGATTAAGTTTTAATGCCCCTACTAGGTGGTTTTGGGAATATATTTGGGTTGCTCCAAGTTACTAAAAGGTTCATACTTCTCAACACATGCTTCATCCATGATTTATCAATGTTTCTGTTGGAAATGTGATGGAGCCTTGCCCTGGTCTGGCTATACCATGAGTACATTTATGAAAGGTATGAATTAGTAGTTGAAAGGAACATAACCATTTGCAATCAGTCCTACACCTTTATGAAAAATAAGAATGAATCTTGGGGACTAAAGGATTCATCCGCTTATTGTTTCAAAAGCAATTTTACCACTTTATTCAAACATGTGTTTTATTTTCTCCAATAGTTTTTAAAAGTGATGTTTATAAAAAATAAAAGGTGCTTTGCAAATAAACAGATAAAATACAAAAAATGATTCGGGCACATTTTGTTGAGAAAAATTCTCTTTTATTGATTTGACCCTTAAATGGGTGATTGTACATAAAGATGCAATTCCTTAATGAGGTAATTGTTGTGCATAGAAACAAAATGGCAATGAAAGTTGAGTTCTTATTGAGTTTCCACACTGCTATGATCTTTATGTCTTTGATAGTCCGAGCACTTTGCTTTTGAAAAGTAAGGTAGATTGATTCTTTGTCTTCGAGGATACACCCAATGTCTGTAAGTACAACTTTTTGCCTTGGAATTAATCCCTAACTTTTGCCTGGATCGCCCTTTCGGGTTTTCAATCCACCGGGATACCCATTTTTGCCTGTGTCGCCCTTTCGGGTTTTCAACTCAGCGGGTCAGATTCTTTTATTTTCATCCCTAATTTTTGCCTGGATCGCCCTTTCGAGTTTTCAATCCACCGGGATAGCCATTTTTTTTCTTAAATTGCCCTTTTAGGTTTTTGATTTAGCGACTTTTATTATTCCACTTTTTTAGGCGAAGTACTTTTTAACAGCATCAGTATTGGTGGGAAGCGGCAACTCATCACTGTCCTTAGTTGCTATAATTAGAGCGCCTCCGGAAAAGGCTATAACCACCACAAATGGATCTTCATAATTTGGTGTCCATTTCCCTCTGGAGTCTTTGTGAATAGGCAAGATTTTCTTCAGCACTAAATCTCCCTCTTGAAACACCCTAGGACGAACTTTCTTGTCAAATGCCTTTTTAAGACGCCTCTGATAGAGTTGACCATGACCTAACGCTTTCAAGCACTTCTCCTCAATAAGGTTGAGCTCGTCGTACCTTGATTGAACCCATTCTTCCTCGTCTAGCTTAGCCTCCATCAAGACTCTCATCGAGGGGATCTCCACCTCTATAGGGAGAACTGCTTTCATACCGTATACCAAGGAATAAAGGGTTGCCCCTGTTGAAGTTCGTACCGAGGTGCGATAGCCATGTAACGCAAAAGGTAACATCTCATGCAAATCCTTGTACGTGACAACCATCTTTTGGATGATTTTCTTGATATTTTTATTTGCAGCTTCAACAACCCCATTCATCTTAGGTCGATAGGGTGATGAGTTGTGGTGCTCAATCTTGAATGTTGCGCATAACTCATCCATGGTCTTGTTGTTGAGATTGGACCCATTATCAGTGATGATCTTGTTGGGAATCCCATATCGACATATGATGTTATTTTTCAAGAAACGGGCGACCACGTGCTTTGTGACATTCGCATAAGACGCAACTTCCACCCATTTGGTAAAGTAATATATGGCCACCAAGATAAACCTGTGTCCAATTGATGCTTTAGGCTCTATCATTCCAATCATGTCGATGCCCCACATAGAGAAAGGCCAAGGCGATGCTATGACATTCAGCGGGGTAGGCGGTACATGTATTTTGTCAGCATAGATTTGGAATTTGTGGCATGCTCTGGTGTAATGATAACGGTCGGCTTCCATCATCAACCAGTAGTAACATGCCCTTAGGATTTTCTTTGCCATGGCATGCCCATTGGCGTGCGTACCGAAAGACCCTTCGTGTATGTCCCTCATAAGCTGATCTGCTTTGTTTTTGTCCACACACCTCAACAAAACCTTGTCATAATTTTGCTTGTATAATACCTCTCCGTTCAAGAGGAACTTTGATGCCATCCTCTGGAGAGTCCTTTTGTCAAGGCTGGAAGCCTCTGCCGGATATTCCCGCTTCTCCAGATATTGTTTGATATCAAAGAACCAGGGTTTACCATCTGGCTCTTCTGCTGTCGTTAGGAAATGAGCAGGTTCATCAAAACGCCTAATTTCAATATGAGGTTGATGATTGGGCCATATCAACTTGTACATGGAAGCCAAAGTTGCTAAGGCATCTGCCATATGATTCTCTTCTCGAGGAATATGAGAGAAAGTGATTTCGTCAAACTTTGGGAGTAGCTTCAGTACATAATCCCGGTATGGAATTAGGTTAGCATGTCTTATTTCCCAATCACCTCTGATCTGATGTATGACTAGAGCGGAGTCCCCGAATACTTCTAGTATATTGATCTTCAACTCAATAGCTTCTTCCAACCCTAGTATGCAAGCTTCATACTCGACCATGTTGTTTGTGCAGGTAAAACAAAGCTTTATGGTGAATGGTAAATGGAAATTCTTGGGAGACATCAGCACTGCCCCAATTCCATGGCCTATTGCATTTGAGGCACCATCAAACATGAGCGTCCAACCTGCTCTTGGCTCAAGACTTTCCTCTAGTTCGGAGTCTTCAGCATCCTTAACAGCCATGATGTTCTCATCTGGGAAGTCAAACTTCAAAGATTGGTAATCCTTCAATGGTTGGTGAGCAAGATAGTCTGCTAATATGCTTCCTTTCATATCCTTTTACGCAACATATTGGATATCGTATTCTGACAACAACATCTGCCATCAGGCAATTCTACCAGTGAGAGTTGGTTTCTCGAATATGTACTTGATGGGATCCATTTTAGATACCAACCAAGTCGTGTGAGTTAGCATGTACTGCCTGAGACGCTTAGCGGCCCATGCGAGTGCACAACAAGTCTTCTCAAGTAATGAATATCTGGTCTCACAATCATTAAATTTCTTGCTCAGATAATAGATGGCATACTCTTTTCTACCAGTCTCATCTTGTTGTCCCAATACACAACCCATGGACTCGTCAAGCACAGTTAGATACATGATGAGAGGTCTCCCTTCTGCAAGGGCATCAAAATTGGTGGCTCTTGCAAGTATTCTTTGATTTTATCGAAGGCTATTTGGCAGTCATCATTCCACTCCACGCCTTGATTCTTCCTCAGGAGCTTGAATATTGGTTTACATGTTGCAGTAAGGTGAGAGATAAACCTGGCGATGTAATATGGTCTCACAATCATTAAATTTCTTGCTCAGATAATAGTTGGCATACTCTTTTCTACCAGTCTCATCTTGTTGTCCCAATACACAACCCATGGACTCGTCGAGCACAATTAGATACATGATGAGAGGTCTCCCTTCTGCAGGGGCATCAAAATCGGTGGCTCTTGCAAGTATTCTTTGATTTTATCGAAGGCTATTTGTCAGTCATCATTCCACTCCACGCCTTGATTCTTCCTCAGGAGCTTGAATATTGGTTTACATGTTGCAGTAAGGTGAGAGATAAACCTGGCGATGTAATTTAGTCTCCCCAAGAAACCACGAACCTCCTTTTCAGTCCTCGGTGCAGGCATGTTTTGAATGGCTCGAACCTTGTCAGGATCTACTTCATTTCCTTTTTGGCTGACAATAAAGCCTAAAAGCTTCCCATATCGAACCCCAAATGTGCATTTATTAGGATTAAGTCTCAACCTAAACTTCCTCAAACGAGCGAATAGTTTCTCCAGGTTGGTGATGTGCTCTTCTTCTATCTGGGATTTGGCAATCCTGTCATCGACATACACCTCAATCTCTTCATGAATCATGTCGTGAAAGAGAGTCACCATGGCACGTTGATATGTTGCCCCAATGTTCTTTAATCCGAAAAGCATTACTTTGTAACAAAAGGTACCCCAGGGGGTAATGAACATGGTCTTCTCCATGTCTTTGGGATCCATTTTAATTTGGTTGTATCCAGAGAAACCATCCATAAAGGAAAACACAGAGAACTGAGCTGTGTTATCCACCAATACATCAATGTGAGGTAATGGGAAATCGTCTTTGGGACTGGCTCTGTTCAAGTCTTGGTAGTCTACGCACATGCAGACTTTTCCATCTTTCTTCGGTACTGGTACAATGTTAGCAACCCATTGTGGGTACTTTGCGACTTCCAGGAAACCAGCGTCAAACTGCTTTCTCACCTCTTCTCTGATCTTGAGAGCCATATCAGGTCGAGTCTTTCTTAGCTTTTGTTTGATAGCAGGGCATTCTTCTTTAAGGGGAAGCTTGTGAGTCATAATATCAGTATCTAATCCAGACATGTCTTGGTATGACCAAGCAAACACGTTATCATATTCGTGGAGGAGCTCTATTAGTCTTGTCTTCACTATATCTTGAAGTGCGGTGCCTACCCTCACTTCTCTCTTATCTTCTTCTGTTCCCAGATTGATAACTTCTACGTCTTCTTGGTGTGGTTGAATGACCTTCTCTTCTTGCCTGAGTAATCTGGCCAACACTTCAGGGAGTTCACAATCTTCCCCCACTTCGTCTTCAGCTTGGTAGATTGGACAATCAAAGTCATATCGGACCTTAGCAGTGTCGTTATCAATGGTCTCAGGAGTGTTTCTGCATGTTATGATTTATGCAGTTTATTTAGAAAGTGCGTGGATAAAAATTGATTGTCATTTTTGTAAATAGATAAAAACGAAAGGAAAGGAACAAAAATTTGGATGCAAATTGTCATTTCATTGATGATAAAAACTCTTAAAAAAGATAAAGGAGACCCTACAACATGCCACTGTGCCTTGGGCAGAGCACAGGGTTTTGTCTAAAATGATAAAAATACTTTTGAAATATTTGGGGAACTTCCACAGTCTTCCAGTTTGTTAGTTCTTCATTTGGTGCGGCTTGACGCATCCAGCTAGACACTCCCTATTCACGATCTTCTTCGCTGATCATTGCCACCTGCTTGCCAAAGATGTGACCAGCGCTGGTGAATGTTTTCTCTACAAAAGGAATCTTTTCTCTGTCAGGTTGGTTACCGGCTTTGTGTGATGATGGGTCATACCCCAAGCCAAACTTGTCTCATTTCTCTTTCACCTCCACCACTTTGCCCCAGTCTTGAGCATCTTCACTTTCCATAACAGCTTTAGCTCCTTGCCACGAGGCCAGGGATGGTCCTGATTTTGGGGCCTCCAAGGTCTGTTGGATGGCCATCATGTTTACCACTTCCAAGGATTGGAATGGCGTCTCATTGATTTCGCCATCCACCTCGATATATCGGAAAGATGTTAAGTGACTAACCAAGATATCTTTTTCTCCTCCAACCACAATCATCTTGTCATTTGTAGTGAATTTTAGTTTTTGATGTAGAGTGAAGGTGACAACACCCACAGAGTGAATCCAGGATCTCCCAAGTAGGCAACTGTAACCAGGATGTATATCCATGACCTGGAACGTGTTAGCTGGAGATTTCGACCATTAGGTTGAAGTTCTTTGAAAATATTATGTTTTGGAGAATAATATAAAAATGGCTTTGTGAAGCTATTTATTAAATCCTTTTCTTGGGAGAAAGGACCTTTTTGTCGAAGCTTAAGACTTAGAAGATTTTAGGATCTCCACAAGTTCTCTTCGGCATCGGCGTTTGGCAGATTCGAAGCTTCGAGCGGGAAAGATTTGAAATTCAAACGAAGTAGTTTCGTCAGGCGAACGCGTGGAAGCATCTGAGACACGCAGCGCTTGAAAACGTCGAACGTGGCAATCATCTATGTAGAGACCGTTAGGGTCGAATTGTTATAAATATGAGTCTTAGTTTTTAGATTTCGTGTGTTCAAACTGATATACAAAATTCACTAAAAATACTCAAAGTACCGGAGCGAGAGAAACGAGTCTTTGCTGAAAATGCATGTATGAAGAACACCATGATTACATTTCATGTTATCTTTTTAATGCAAGTTAATTAAATTAAACCATTTACTGTCTTTATTTCTACTTAAGCCTTCTGTCGAATTGCCTTTATCTTCAAAGTCTTTCATCATTGCTTTTACCTTTACATTTACATTTCGTCAAACCTTTATTTCCAGCACCTTTTCAAACTTAAAACCTTTTACTTCAAGTTATTTATCTTTACTTTTGCCAATTACCTTTGTTATCTTTAAAAAAAGCCCTTTTTACAGAATTACTGCCATTTATCATTTATCTTTAAAGTCATAAGCCTTTAGATTTCGTTTAGAGTTTATTGTCGAAACACCTTTTACTTTGTACCATTGACGCTAGACAAAGAACCCTAATTACCATTCATAAACCAGAAACAAACTTAATCATGAATCAAATCACCATAACACTAGTTCTTGAGACACATGTCCTAGGATCGATCTAGTCGATCCTGTAAGTTACCAAGATTAATAATATTAGAGGACTAGCGGTTGTTTGTCAGAAATTACTGGGTAAACAAATTGGCACGCCCAATGAGACGGTGTCAAAAGAACTGTTAATTATAATAGTTTGCTTTACTTTGACAATACAAAATTGTTGTTATTCTTTTGAGTTAAAAATCATAATGTTGCATGAACCTTAGAAGTGGTAAGATAGCCAACAATTCACAATCTGTAACCAAAAGAAAATACATAAAAGAGATGGTTAATACAACCAGTCAAGGGGAACAATTTCCTCCCCAGGGAACAGGCACAGTCGGAACAAGTTCGATTGATGCATCCACTGAGATCCCAGTACACAAGCCATACCAACATCTAGATCCATGGCCTTAAATAATTCGACAACAATGCCTATTATGTCAAGCGTAGCAGAGGTTTCTGCAAGTTTAATCCCTGGCCCGTTTTCGACAATTGTCGGAACCCAACCAACACCTACTACCCCTAGGCCACAGGGATTTGAGAATTTTAGGCCTTGGAGAGAATACCCATATGGAATGCCATCTACTTCCATGGCAGGACTTCAAAATAATACTTCCATATATACTCAACCCTATAATACGGTTGTTTCTCCAATTCAAAATTCTGGTTCTGGCATGAACCATGTAGGTCGAAATACCCAATCACAAGGATTATCCACCCTATTACCTACCCTTACAACGAATAACCAGGCAGCCTTTAGACAACAAATGGATGCTAGTAACCATGATATGGTAGGAGTTCTTGCCAGAGAAATGAATACCATTTTTTCTCCCCTAATACAGAATGTAAATAGGACTAACAATGATAATGCCTAAACATACTAACAACTGTCAGCGCAGATGGGACGCATAGCAGATTTCCTAGGCGCCCCTCAGTCCTCTGTTCGACGCAGACCAAACCAAGTTATAATCCAGGAAGAAGAACCAACTATAAATCAGGTTCGACCACCTAGACAAGCGCCTAGCGAAAGGGTCATGGGGGCAAGATTAGAACAACAGCCAGTTCGACAGGAAGTCCCTGAAGAACAACCTAGGAGAGTAATGATGGTTAATAGAGACCAGAATGCAGACGAAGTAATTCATAGGGTTAGGCAAGTAATTCATAGGGTTAGGCAAGAAAACATGATGGAAAATAACTTAACTACTATGATAGAGAGAATCATGGCCCAGAATGGTCTGAATATAGGACTTCGACGGCCAAATTATACCTCTCCTTTATCAGAATACGTCCTACAAACTGAATTACCAAGGGGTTGTAAAATCCCTAAGTTCACCAAATTCTCAGGGGACACTAGTGAATCCACTATAGAACACATAGCCAAATACATGACTGAGGCGGGGGATTTGGCGAACAGTGAGAACCTAAGAATGAAATATTCCCCTGTTCTTTAGCGAAGAATGCCTTCACGCGGTTTACAACTTTGCCACCAAATTCCATAGATACTTGGCCTCATTTGGAGAGATTATTTCATGAACAATTCTACATGGGCCAAACTAAGATAAGTCTTAAGGAATTAGCCAGTATTAAAAGAAAATTCATTGAACCTATAGATGATTATCTGAGTAGGTTCCGTTTGTTGAAATCTAGATGCTTTACAGTAGTGGCTGAACATGAATTGGTCGAAATGGCCGCTGGAGGGTTAGACTATTCCATTAGGAAAAAGTTAGATACCCAATATCTAAGAGATATGGCCCAATTAGCAGACAGGGTTCGAAAGGTCGAACGTTTAAAAGCTGAAAAGGCCAGAGCGAATAAGAATTATAAGAAAGAAAGGGTTGCTTATGTCGAAGTCGAAGATGAGGAGTCTGAAATCTCTAATGACCCTTATGGTCTTGAGGAATTCGAAGTAGATTTGGCTGAATTAAAAGAAGCACCACCTTATGCTTTGTAAATTACTTACACCTTCGAATGGCAGGAACCCTGTCGAAACTGAAAAGAATGATAGATTTCCTAAAAAGACTTACACATTTGATGTTACCAAATGTGATGAAATCTTCGATTTATTAGTAAAAGATGGCCAAATGATAGTGCCTCCTTATACCAAAATTCCTCCGTTAGAACAACGGAAGAAAAAAGGCTTCTGTAAATATCATAATTTTTTAGGCCATAAAACCTCACAATGCTTTCTTTTTAGGGATCTTATTCAGAATGCAATTAAGGATGGCCGTCTCAAGTTTGCTGATAGGGGGAGAAACCAGATGAAGGTTGACGTTGACCCCCTCAACATTGCTGACACAAATTATGCTGAACTTGTCGAAATCAACATGATTGACATGGTGGAAGAGGAGGTTGTGAAGGAAACAGGAACTGAAGGCTATGTGCTAGTTGGAAAGCAAGCTACTGATGGCCTAAATAATGATGTTCCCTTTGGAATTTCTGTCGAAGGTGAACAGGTTGCTGATGTCGAACCAAAGGCCACTGAAGGTCTTAATGGGAAGGAAACTGAGGGCCTAAGGAAGAAATTTGAGGAAATTTCAATCGCTGATGGCGCCAATCTAGGTGTCAACATGGCGGATCTGAACCCCCCCCCCCCCCCCCCCCCGAGATGGAGGAAGTGGAGAGGTGTCTGAAGATAGAGCAAGAGGGAATGCAATTTGGCTATCCCAAAGCCAATGAGAGCCTACGTGAATACCTTTGTAGGTGTCACAAAAGAAATTCTGACATGTTGTTGTGCCCAAGGTGTAACATCATGATGTTTCGAAGGGTGGCTGAGGACTATGAAAGATGGCAACGAACTAAGACTGAGAGAAATTGGAGAAAGGAAAGCCAACTACTGAAGGTGTATCCCAAGTGTAACACCTCAAAATTTGCCCTCCTCTTCTTGGGACTAGCTTAGCATATTGCATTTCATGTTTTAGGACATTAGGCATTAGCATATTGCATATCATGTGACAATAAGAAGGTCATCCTCCTAAGTCTTTCTCAGAAGATAGAGTGGTTAAGAGATTCAAGCCTGAGGGTCTTATTGAATTAAAGATCAACCATCTGAGGGTTTGCAGTGCATTAGGGTTTCTTGATCCTTCAAGGAGGATGAGCATTATCTTGATTGCAAGGATACATCATCATCATCATGGTTTTGTCATCCTCAAGGGGTTCATTATTCATGCTTAGATTCCTCTAGATTAGGGTTTTGACCTCTGGTCAACCCTAATCATTGACTTATGTTCCTGCCAGGGATTTTCAAGAAGATGAAGTATTCTATGGAATGAGGATCACATGATCATTATATTGAGCTTATATGAGCCAGGGGTTCATTTCTGAGCCATTTCCTCAGGTGGTAGAGGCTCAAAGTCCACAGTGCATTTTCAAGTCATCTGGGGACCATAAAAGTCAACAGAAAGTCAACTGAGGGCTAGGAGGTGGAGAGATGGTTTGAGACACTTCCTTCATGTCCCAAAGAAGTTCATTTGTCATTACAAATACTTATCTTGAAGAATTTGAGGTCAGATCAAAAGTTTCCAAAAATGGAAAGTGACCTGTAATTGAAAGTTTCCAAAAATGAAAAGATTTTGGTTCAAATTCAACTTGATTTCACATCATCAAAGAAGATTCAAATGAAATTTTGTCCAACATGAAAGTTGAAGATCTTTCTCTCCCATTTCCAAAAAGTCTAAGATCATGAGCATTTGATGAATGGTTGAGAAGTTATGGCCAGATGATTGCACAATATACATGGAACTTCAAAATGCCATAACTTTTGATCCAAAACTCCAAATTGGTCCACTCTTTTTGCAAAATTCTTGTCTTGACCTATATTTTCCAAATCAAGCATTGCATTGCATGAAAAAAGTTCACATAATCATGTGTTCATTCAAGTGCATTTTGGAGGGAAAATGGGGAATTTAAATTTGGTGCATCACATGAGTAAAATTCCACTTCCATTGTGTTTATGAGATGATTTTAAGTGGAGTTGGATATTTGCATGGCATTATTCACGTGTGGTTTGTGCATGCAAGCTCATTTTTTCATTTTTGTGCTAAACATTTCATAATTCACTAATCCAAATTAACCAAGCTTAAGTGAGATTAGCAAAGTGATTAGTACATGGTATAAATAACAAATCATAACAGAATTTTCTCATAATCACAAGTTCTAGATCTAGAAAAAAATTTCCCTCCAAAATTCTCTCTCATTGGAATTCAAATTTTCCCCACACAAACACACATTTTCTTGGTAGATCCTTCATCATCATGGAGTTTTGAGCAAGATCCATACATTTTTTAAAGAAATTGGTGAAGATTTCTGCACCTTCAACACATGAACACATCAATGGCAAGTGCAAATTAAGCAAGATCTAGGTCGTGGCAAGCATCCATTTCTACATCAAGCTTCATAACAAGAGTGGAGAAGGAGATTTGGAGGTTTAGGAAGCTTGAACACACTGTTTTCATCCACTACTCTTCAAGAGGTTGAAAATTCGAATCTCATAAATCTTGATTTTATGTACATAAACTTGTAGAGCTTTCACCACTGAGAATTCTGATATAAATTTCATGAAATTTGGATGAAAAATGAAGAAGTTATGTTGAATTAAAGTTTAGATCTAGAAACTTATTTCCTTCGATCCAGAAAATATGTTGAGAATTAGGCTTAGCTTTTATGATATTTGGAATATACTCATCAAGACCTTTCCAACGATATAAATTTTATGAAATTCTGCACACAAAAAAAATTGAGATGAACAGTAGAACCACCGTCTTCATGAAGAAGACGGTGGAAACCACCGCTGTGTACAGTACCGGCCACCACCTGGTTTTGAGGCTAGGGCTTTAGCAAAACGACGTCGTTTTGCCCCTAGTAGCGCGCCTTGTGCATCCTAAGCATGATTTCGATTCCAGCCGGGTGGATTTTGGAATTTTATTCTTGCGCGCTTACCTCCCTTCGATTCCCACTTCTAGCATTTCCATGTTACTTTTTTTTCAGCGCCTATTTTCTTTTGGTACACGCTTCGATCCCTGGCTGCTGCAATTTCCATTTTTCCATTTCATTTTCCATTTCATTTTCACATGGATTGCACATTATTTCATTATATTTTCCTTAACTTCAAAAAATCATAATAAATTGAAAATTAATCCAAATCACCTCCAATTTTTTGCTACATGCTCCTTGAAGTGTCTACTATTTTATGATGTGATTTTCCTAATTTTATCATTTCTGGATTTTGGATGGTGAATTGTTATTTGAACATGTATGCAAATGTGACATGCTTCATTCATTCTATTGTGAAATGCTCATACATTGGCCAATTGATTTGAAATTTGGTATGCTGATTCAAATCACCTCCAATTTTTTGCTACATGCTCCTTGAAGTGTCTACTATTTTATGATGTGATTTTCCTGATTTTATCATTTCTGGATTTTGGATGGTGAATTGTTATTTGAACATGTATGCAAATGTGACATGCTTCATTCATTCTATTGTGAAATGCTCATACATTGGCCAATTGATTTGAAATTTGGTATGCTGATTCCCAACATGTTGCATGATTTTTGAGGCTTGGTTGTGCATTTTTAGCATTTTTCATTTCTGTTTTAGGCACATGAATGTATGGTGTGATAATGTGTGTCACACAATTTGATGTTGATCTTGTTCATTTTCATTTCTAGGTCAATTGAGCTCTGTTGATTCTAATTTTTGGCATGATGATTATGGTTAACATGTTGTGTACACATAAAAATTTCCATGGTTGTTTGATTCGTTTCTGTTTTAATATGGAATTTTTATTCTTGAAGTCCAATTGTGTGCTTTGTATTTGCCTTTGCCATATCTTGGTCATGTGATGACTTTGCTTGATGCTTTAGACTTGGTCCTTTTTAGGACATGTTCATGATTGATTAAATAAGCTTCATGAAAAATATTGGTTTCTGTTTTGACTTTTTGCTTCGCCTTTGACCCTAGCCTCGGTGCTAGTGGTTTGTACTCGCAATTTGAGCTTTGTATTTAAGGTTCAAGCTATTAGTCCTAACGGTTGATGTTGATCTCATGACTTGAGATGCAAATTTACTTTATCCACTAACCTTTATTGTGTTGTAGGTTCCTTGGTGATGAATTCACTTGAGTTGATTGACTTACATTGTGCATATTGGTTGTAACACTGTTGACTGTTTGTTTGGTTTGTCTGAATGTGAATATTGACTTGTTTGACTTTTTTACAGGTACTTTAGTAGCTCTAACTCATTACTTGAGTTGCTTTGCTTGTGGTTGGCATACCACCTAGGTAATCATCCTCTAACTCCATGTAGTCTGGAAGCCCTGTCGTTTCTGTTTGGCAGGCATTTGGCTGAAGTCCTCCTTAAGAGGCAATGACTGTGTTTGTTTACTTTTGTGACTGTCGCATCCGCGAAAAAACAACCGGCGGGACTCAAATAAAAACACAACACAGAGCCGCCACTGCGCATTATTTATCCCAAAATAGGGAAAGGAAACGCTCAGAGAAACCTGGAAAGGAAATGGTCTTGCGACCAAAGAGAAAGGGTAAGGGAGTCGGTTACGCAAGGGGAAGGTATTAGCACCCCTCGCGTCCGTCGTACTCGACGGGATCCACGTTCTAAAATAAAGAAAAGGTTGCTAAACATCACACACACACACACGGGGAACGCAGGTGGGGTTAAGAGAATGGAGCTCGATAGGACATCGCGTCCTATGCCTACATATCTCGTCTGGAACGAGAATCAGAGCCACTGTAGTTCGGCTTACGCACGCCAAACAACACAAAACGCACAAACAGATGGCAAACATGGAGCCCGACAACCACTCGATGGAATTACGTCAGCATCCGAACCAAAACACACAAAACGGCAAACGTGGAGCCCAACCGCCAATCACTGGGCTTACGTCAGCATCCGAACCAAACACGCAATCAGATAACAAGTAAACACACACAAAAAGAAAAAGGTTGCCCGGAGTGGTCTCGCACGACCACCTGCCTACATACCTCGTCTGGAACAAGGATCAGGGCGATGTAGTTCCCCCTCAAGGGAAAGAAAATCTAGCCAGAAACCGAGGGAAGACACACTACCAGGGAGCTGGACTCGAGCCTAGTGTTGTCATGCATCGTTACCCTACGTTGAGGTTTTTACCTATTTGCACAACTGCAAGCTACTCCTATCCAGGAAAGAAGCAAGCATACAAGCATATAATCATCAAGCATTTCAAACAACCATGTCAAACAAATATTCACAAAGCACACACTATAACCAATCAAGTGGGCTCAAACAATGGGTTTGACTGCCGAAGCAAGTCGTCTGTACATGGGTATTATTCGCTCTTAACCTCGCCATTACGAGGCTAAGGTGAAGCAGATGAAAAGGTGAAGTGAGGATGAGACCTCACAGCTCTTATCCCTGACCAGGGAGAGCTTCTGGACAAAGGAGCGTGGGTCCATAATGGAGGGACCCTTCTACGCTCAAAGACTCTGACTCGATTGTGCAACAGCACAAGATCTTGGGTTTGTGTCCCAATGCATCAACACACAGCCGTGTGAGCAGAGGGACGACTCACAGAATAGTGGGGGATAGATTGCATATCCCTTGGCTTCCACCAATTGCCTCATAGAGGACTTCACCTGCTTAGGCACAAAATTAAACAATCACAAACATCGCCTCTTAAGGAGGACTTCAGACAGTTTGCCCAGTCAAATAACAGACCGGGTCTCCAGACTACATGAAGAATAGAAGTCCTACCTCAAGTGGTTCAAAAACCAAGCAGCAAGCAAGTTCTTAAAGAACTGTAAGCAACTAAATGTACCTGAAAACAATCAAGTATCATCAGTACTCAGACAGACAACAATAAACAGCAAATGTTAATCAGTCAGACTATACAAATTAATGCACACAAAGGCAAGCTATAAGCTCAAGCTCAAGCTTCACAACCTACAAAACAAAAGTTATGTTAGTTCAAAACATTCAACAATCTCAATTTAATTGACTTGGTTCAATCTCCTTGAGCATTGTGCTTTTCATCCTGAAAAATCAAGCAAATGTAAGAAACTAGACCACTAGGCCAAGCCTAGGGTCCAAAAGTGACAAAAATGTCTAAACAGCAAGGGATATTCAACCAAACTCAAATTAATGTCAAACAAAAGCAAATGCAATTGATCCCATGTTCATATCATTCACCATATTCATTTTGTGCATAAAACAATTCAATTTAGGTCAAATGGAACATCAAACATCCAAACAGAACTATTGCATTCAATTCCACCTCAAAACAATTCCAAAAATCCTCAAATAATTTACACCTAAACAGGACATATTCAAGGTATAGCATGTCAATTTTCAGCTCAATTGGACAGAAGGAACCATGTCAATGAAAATCAAGAAAAACAGACACAATTATATGAGCCAAAGCACAACATCAACACAAGCATTCACTTCAAAAATTCATAAATCAGTGAGAACATTTAAGAAATGAATGGGACCAAAACAGGGATGTCCTACAATGTGTCTACAACCAGCACACCAAATTTCATCATCATCCAATACCATATGAGCATTTCACAAAGATAATCCCAACCTATGTCACACAAGCTTGCACATTTGACCAACAGAGATGAAAAATACCAATCAAATTGAAAATGCCACATAAAAATCCAGAAAAATTCACATAGCATCTTAACATATTCATGAACATCCATGCAAAATTTCAATCCAATCCAACATCTCTAGGTCATGAAAATAAATCCAGAAAGATAACCTAACTAGGTGTGACACAAATTGTCACACCTAGATTCAAAAATTCATAACTCAATCATCAGGTATCCAAAATTCACAAAATGTACATGTAAATCACCAATAGCATGTCTACAATTACCACAAAAATTTTCAAGCATTTCTTTTAGACCATGAGGATTTCACAATAGGAATGGCAAAATGTGTCAAAATATACCACAAGTCAAACACCTCTAAGTCAAACCTATTTTTTACCAAGCACAACTTGCAAATTCATGTCCATAAAATCCTACAGGGAATTTGGAATCCATAGAAAAAATCCTCACATTTTTCTGACTTTTAAATAATTTTTTATGAATTTTTTAAGGTGTTTATGATTTTTTTGATAATTATTTAGAATTAAATTAATTAATTAAAATGACGAATGGCAATTTGGTAAATAATGCTTCACAGGCGCGGGAAACACGTTGTTTGAAAATTTAAATGAAAAAACGGATTGAACAGCCTATATTTTCCAGAATTCCTTCTTCTTCAACACGTCTTTTTCCAGAAATCCATAAACATGAAGAACAACAAACTTCAATGAAAATCAACAAGCGAATAGGCGTTGGAAAGGTCTCGTCACGTAGAGTCCAAATATCATCATGATTTCGTCCAATTGTTCCTAAATTTTCTAAATCGAAGAACTTAGGGTTTGGCAACATAACTTTGAATCCAGATTACATGAGCTACACTAATCCATTTCCTAAACTAATCACATCACGATGCTCTATGTTCTTCACTCTATCAAACGCACATAAGCAATTGAAGAATCATGACATTCGAAAAACTGATTACCTGGAATGGCAGTGTCGAAATCGGAGCTTTCAAGGTGTTGTGATGCGAAACAGATGGAGAACAAGCTTCAAGAAGTAGCCTGGAGTGCTCGAATTCGCTTGGAGTAGCTTCTAGCAAAAGGAATCTTGATTCACCATGGATGCACCTTGCTTGGACAGTCGCGAATGGTGGTGAATTTGAGGTGGATCTTCACAAACAGATGAAGTAGATGATGAATGAAACTCGAATCAACAAACACTTTGCCAAATGATCAAGAATTGAGAAAGTTTGAGGGAATTTTGTGTGATGTATTCTTGAGAGAAGTTGGAGAATTTGGAGAATTTGGATCTGATTCTTGGAATTGTGAATTTCTGTTATGATTTAGTGATGATTAGGATTATATACTCTTGCTTAATCCATGCTTAATCACACTAATTAACCAAATGCCAAGTGATTACCAAAAATGTCATTTTCACACCAAGGGCAAAAATGTAACTTCTCATGCCAACTCATGGACAACTCACACACTCTCAAAATGACATGTGTGAGCTGTTGCAACTTGGCTTATGCTCATTGGATGTGTATTTTGGAAATTCCACATGTGAATGGCTATGTGTTCAATTATTCAAGTTCATTTCAAAACCATTTTCCAAACCATGAAGCCTTAGCATGTTATGAATATTCCAACAAGTTTCAAATGCCATTTATGAAGTGTTGCAAAAATCCCCACTCAAAAATTCCAATTATTTCACAAGTTGGACAATTTTGCCCCTGGTCCATTTAACTGTCCAGTTGAAATTTGACCTTTTGCATTGACCATTTTTGAAGAAATCCAATTATGCACCATGAAAGTACATGTCAAATGGAGTTTGTGCATATAAAGAACATCCAATTTGGACAATCCATGTGGAAGTTATGCCCTCCTGATTATGGGTCATTTTTTAAATTCACTGGGCCATAACTTGACAACCATACATGGGATTTTCAAGTTCTTGGACTTTTTGGAAAGGTGAGAACAAGATCTACAACTTTCATGTTGAACAAATTTTCAGTTGAAGCTTCCTTGGACACGTGGTTTTGAGGTCAAAAACTTTCCATTTTTGGAAACTTCCATTATAAGTCACTTTCTATTTTTGGTAGTTTTTTGTCTGACTTGATTTTCTCCATTCTTAAGCTTTGACATGTCAAATAACACTTGTTTCAACATGAATGAAGTGTATCCAACTCATTTTCACCTCCAAATCCATTAAATCATGCACAGTTGACCACAGTTGACTTTTTCAATTGATAGATGAATCTGGCAATGCATTGATCCAACTGAGCTCCAATCCTCTGCTGACATGGCCCAAGGATGATACCCTAGCCTCAATTATCTCCATACAATCATAGAATGATCCCCATATCCATCATAGACCCCATCTCCTGATCATGCCCTGATTGGCCCAATGCAACTGATTAGGGTTGACCAGTGGTCAAAACCCTAATCTCAAGGAATCAGCTTCAACACTTGATGATATCAAACCATGATGATGATGATGAATCATTGCAATCAAGATGAAGGCCAATATCCTTGAGAACCACAAAACCCTAATTTGGACCTCCACATCCTCAGATGATTAATGACCAGTCCAATAAAACCCTAGCTTGCACTTTGGCTTCCTCATCTTCTGACCAAGACTTGGGAGAATGGCTTGCACCATGTAACCACATGATATGCAATATGCAATGCCTAATGACCTAAAATGATATGCAAATATGTTAAGCTAGTCCCAAGAGAGGAGGGCAAATTTTGAGGTGTTACAGCTGCCCCTATTCAATCCACTGTGAACCTGTCGATATGAACAGCCTCGGCTTTCAGATGATCAGGATGAAGAGTGATTGAATACCAAGAACAGACGAACAATTTGCGCTCTGATGGGATAATAATTAACAACGCCTGTCAGAATCGGCGAAGAACAGTCTTGAATCCAAAATCCGTCTGGTACGGAGAAAGTCGGCCTAATCACCGAAACAACAACGTCGACCTGGATACCATAATAAATGGTAACGCAGGGATAACCATGGCCTGAACACCACTCATCCGCTGGGGGTTATCATTCCTTTTTTTCTTTTTATGCTTTTCTCGAACCCCAAATTTTTTCTTTCGCGCAAATGATCCCAGATCACTGCATTTGAACCCCGCTCTCCTATTTCTTTGTGATAATTCCGCTGGCAACGTCGGAAATAACATCAATCACCGCTCTAAGGGCGACATATCAGAGGGTACACCTTCAACCAGACACTGACTGATGACCGGGAAGAAACTCGACGTTTACTGGACATCGAACGATGATGTTTACAGGCACCAAAGAAAACTCGACCAAACATTAAACAATGACTGGGAGAAAACTCGATGTTTACAGGCATCGGACAATGATGTTTACAGGCATCAAACAATGATGCTGACAGGCATCAAACAAGGATGTTGACAGGACATCGAACAATGATGTTTACAGGCATCAAATAAGGATGTTGACAAGACATCGAACAATGATGTTTACAGGCATCAAATAAGGATGTTGACAGGACATCGAACAATGATGTTTACAGGCATCAAATAAGGATGTTGACAGGACATCGAACAATGATGTTGACAGGACATCGAACAATGATGTTTACAGGCATCAAACAATGATGTTTACAGGCATCAAATAAGGATGTTGACAGGACATCCAACAATGATGTTGACAGGACATCAAACAAGGATGTTTACAGGACATCAAACAAAGATGTTGACAGGACATCGAACAATGATGTTGACAGGACATCAAACAAGGATGTTGACAGGACATCGAACAATGATGTTGACAGGACATCAAACAATGATGTTGACAGGACATCAAACAATGATGTTGACAGGACATCAAACAATGATGTTGACAGGACATCGAACAATGATGTTGACAGGACATCGAAGGATGATGTTTACCAGACATCGAACAATGATGTTTACCAGACATCGAACAATGATGTTTACAGGCATCAAACAATGATGTTGACAGGACATCAAACAATGATGTTGACAGGACATCAAACAAGGATCGACCAGACATTAAACAATGACTGGGAAATAACTCGACGTTTACTGGACATCGAATGATGATGTTTACTGACACCAAAGAAAGCTCGACCAGACACTTACTGATGACTGGGAAATACTGCTGCTCCAAAATCCCGCTGCTGAACTCCTCGGAGTATCGTCTTCACTGTCCGGCAAAACCAATCCTCAAGCGGTAACCACAGCTTGAATCGCGCTGATCGCAAAACACTTCCCTCTCTGCCCGACGGAAAAACTCCTCCAGTATCGCACTACTGGGGAAATACCCTTGATCAAATCATGAGGCCAAACTCCTCGGAGTAACACCTCTACTTCTGGTAAAACCACCTCTCAAACGGTAACCACGGCTTGAGACTAGCTTATGCGTGCAATATGATGCATGATTGATTTTTCTGCGTAATGCTCCATACTTATGGAAATGCTACGCGATTTATTATTTTCTATGCAATATGCTATGCTATTCTACATGATGAATGCATAAAAAGTATCCCCCTCAAGGGACTCTTCTGGAGAGCTCGAGACATTCTGCTGAGGAACTCGACATTGCTCCAACTCCACCCTGCTGGGGAAATAACACTGCTGCTGGGAAAAGGTAACCCTTGCTGGGGAAGAACCTCCTTTGCACCCGATCCACTCGAGAAACTGTTGGGGATAAGCACCACCAACACTCTGTGGGGATACAACAACCTTTGACTTGCTAGGGATATCAATCCCGACTCTGCTTCGGAAAACCCTCACAGATATCTGACGACCTCACTGGGGAAATGCTCACAGATACTCCGCTGGGAAAACAGCAACCTTCAGGTCTGGCAATTGGGGAAGCATCGATCTGACACCTGCTGGGGATAACCATCCTGACCCTGCTAGGGAAGCGAATGCTACTTCGCTGGGGATTACCCATGCAAACCATAGGTAGAATCAACTCAGCTGGGGATGCAAAAATTCGTCCGCTACGGGAACTTGTCCAATCCACTGGTAGGATGAACACTGCTGGAGATATATTTCACTGAAACCCGCTCCTCTCGGGGAATAGCAACCTTCAGGCCTGGCTGCTAAGGAAACACCGTTTACCTGCCGGGGATAATCATCCCGACTCGGCTGGGAAAGTCACAGACCTTGGATCTGCAGGGGAGTTGGTCCTCTCATTCTGCTTGGGGACCTCGCTGGGAAATGAGAAAAGTAGGTACAGAACACCCGTCGACTCGTCGAACCACGGTATCCACCTCCCAATCTCGTATCAGCTTTCCACTTTTGAGAATTCCCAGACTCTTCTGGACCTTTTCTGCTCCATCATCTTGTATTCCAAGGTCGCGCCGCACTTGACGGAAAGCGTACTCCTGGGACTTATACATACTTTTCAATCTTCCGACTTTTGAAGAGTCTTCTTGGTTAATTCCAAAGGTCGTTGATCGTCTCAACATCTCTCCCTGCTTTCTTCATGCACTCGTCCCTGATCGGACTCTGCGGGGAATTACATACTTTCAAGTCTTCCGACTTTGAAGAGTCTTCTTGATTAAAATCAAGGATCGTCGTACGTCCCTCGTCGTCTTCGTCATCCCTTCATGCCTTCGTTCCTGAGCGAACTCTCTGGGGATTTGTTTCAAAGCCACCACATCACAACCTGCAAGTGAGGGAAAATATCTAACAGTTCCTGCAAAACAGATCATTAGATAAAACCATGCCCCAGGCGTGTCAAGATTTCAACACTTGGGTCACTCAACCTTCCAAATAAAATTTCAAGCTTTCAATCTTATAAACATGCATTGGAAGGGACCTGTATGTCTTAAAATGCAACATTCTTTATCAAAAATATTGGATGTTTTTGCAATCAAAGCGGTAATGAAAACAAAAAACAAAATTATTTGACTGAATATGCATTTTATTGATTTGAAAAGTGTGTGGCTCAAGTTGAGCAATACAAAGGAAGCAATTCCTGAAAAGAGGTAATTGCACAAAAGGAAAAATCTATCCTAATGGCAATGTGAAACCCGTGATCTCATCGAGTTCCAACTTGGTTACACCCCATATGTCCTCAGACTCTCCATGCTTTCTGCCTTCTGAACAAGACGATTCTGATTGATCCCTACCGGGTATTATCCATGATGCCTTAACCAAAGCGCAAACGATTATGCTGGACGCAGTTGTTCGTTTCAATCCCTCTTTTGCCTGGACCGCCCTTTCGGGTTTTCAGTCCACCGGGATACCCATTTTTGCCCAAGTCGCCTTTTCAGGTTTTCGACTTGCCGGGTGTACATTTTTTCATTCTATCCCTAATTTTTGCCCGAACCCTTTTTTCTGTTTTTGGTTCGCCGGGATGCCCCTTTTTGCCTGGACTATTTTCTTCTTTTCGTCCAGCGGGTCTTTTTACACGAAGTATTTTTTAACTGCATCCGCATTCACAGGGGATGGAAAATCTTCGCCATCCATGGTCGTTAACAACAAGGCTCCACCAGAGAAAACCTTGACCACGAATGGACCTTCATAATTCGGTGTCCATTTGCCCCTTCGATCGTTTTGAGGAGGAAGGATCCTTTTCAGCACCATATCACCTACGTGATACACCCGAGGTCGCACCTTCTTGTCAAAGGCACGCTTCATCCTTTGCTGGTATAACTGCCCATGACAGATGGCCGCCAGCCTCTTTTCTTCTATCAGGCTCAACTCTTCGTACCGGGTCCTTACCCATTCCGCCTCTTGCAATTTTACGTCCATCAGGACTCTCAAAGAGGGAATCTGAACCTCAACAGGTAATACAGCCTCCATTCCATATACCAATGAGAAAGGAGTTGCCCCAGTAGATGTGCGCACCGACGTTCGATACCCAGGATACCAGTTTCCTACTCAATCACACCATCGGTGCATTCAAGCGTTATCCGGGCAACAAAAGCTCATTCACCTTAACCTCCCCATCAGACATCAGAATCCGTTCGGATTCAGGGTCAGGCCCCTCCTCCAGGATCGGTCACTCTCAATCTTTCGATTGGAGCACCTCGAGATATCCTCATCAGGGAACTCAAACTTCATCGGTTGATAATCCTCAACGGGTTGCGGGGCGATGTAATCAGACAATTCACTCCCCTCGATTGCTTTCTGAGGGTATCCCAAATCAGTCAATCAAAATCATTGGCCCTTTCGCAACCCGTCCGGTCATTGCTGGCTTTTCAGATATGTACTTGATCAAATCCATCTCGAAATCCACAAAGTGGTATGAATCAGCATATACTGTCTCAGTCGGCGAGCAGCCTATGCCAAAGTACCGTAAGTTTTCCCGAGCAGTGAATGTACTGTTTCATAGTCGGTAAACTTTTTGCTAAGGCAAATTGCATGCTCTTTTCGACAAGACTCGTCATGCTGACCCAATACACCTCGTAGACCCCTCGAAGGCCGTCAAGTACAGATTAACAGTCTCTTTCCACAAGAGACATCAGAATCAGAGGTTCCTGCCACTTTTCATTCATCTTCAATGCCCCTTGGCAATCATTATTTCACCTGACCGTTTGATCTTTCTTTTCAACATCTTGACTATCGGTTCACCCGTGGCTGTTAGATGAGATGTGAACCATGACAGGTAGTTCAATCTTTCTAAGAAACCACGAACCTTCTTTCTTTATTTTTTCTCGGTTCAGGCATTTATCTTTTTTTTTTCTCTTTTTTTTTTTCTTTTTTAAGCAGGATCAACCTCGATTCCTCTTTTCCAATGAACCCCAGCATCTTACCGGACCGCACTCTGATAGTGCCCTCACTTGAATTCAACCTCAGTTTGAATTGTCTCAACCGGTCAAACGACTTGCCCCGGTCTACCAGATGCCCCTCTCCTGCTCGGGACTTTGTTATCACGTCATCAACATAGCAATTGATTTCATGATGAATCATATCATGAAACACAGTCACCATGGCTCTCTAATACAGGCACTGGCGTTCTGCTTCTCTAGAGGACAGTGTTCTCTCCATGGCAGCTTGTGCACAACGACATCGGTATCCGACCCTGGCATATCCTGACATGACCAGGTGAAGGTATCCACATGTCCCTTCGACAGGACTACCGTTCTGCTCTCGATTCGCCTCTGAAGCGGCTCTAATTTTCCTATTTCCTTCCTGACCTCGGCGGTGCTCGGAATAACAACCTCAATCTGCTCCTCATGCGGCTGAATCACCTTCTCCTCTTGTTTAACATCCTGGCTAATTCCAGCAAATCACAATCTTCTTCGCCTTTTTCTTCGGCATGACAGTTTGGATTGTCGAAGTCATATGAGGTGTAACCAAATTGTTATCAATGAGATCCGGAGAATTATTTTTGAATTCGGAACGAGATAGATCAAAAAGGAAAAATGAAAACAAACATTGCCATTTTTATTTGTTTTTAAAACTGCAAAAATAAATGAAAAACAGGGAACACCGCTTTTTGACTGAAAAACATCCATTTATTAATGATGCAGAAAATGCAAATTATGAACATGAGGTGGCCCTTACAATGAACCATTACGTGTCGGGCAACACGTATGGCTTTCATGCAGATAAAAACTGAAAACAGAAATTATTACTCCTCAGGATGAGTGACAGTGATGATCTTTTTAAGCCTTCCAGCTTCCTGGTACGCACGGCGTTATCCAACCATCAAACTTGCAGTCACTGTCAGTTTCTTTACCCACTGTATAGGCGTGATCTGAATCTTCAGCAATTGCATTCACCATTGCCGGACCATGTGCCGGCATGGGATTAGCATTCACATTTGGAGACGGCGCAAAGTTGATTGCCTTGGAGTCTACCAGATCCTGGACAACATTCTTGAATGCTCTACAGCCCTCAATGTCATGCCCCGGTGTTCCAGAATGAAATTCACACTGGGCGTTCTCATCATAGTTAGGAGGCCTCTGATCTGCTCTCATCGGAACCATCGCCCTCGGCTGAACCAACCCAAGATCCATCAACTTTTTGAACAGAACGGCATATGTCACGGGTGGCCTGTCAAAATGGCGATCAATCTCTTTACCTCTCACTTGATACCCGACTCTCTATTGAGGTGATTGACGTGGCTGTCGGACTGACTGATTACCAGCAGGGATGGTTACAGCAGCAGTGTGCTGGTAGTAACGATCCCCACTGTATCCTCTCTGGGCATACACAGCACTCGATTTACCCTCATTCTTGCGCTGACCATTCCCAAATGGCTTCTTCGATGCTGATGACGAAGCATTACCTTGAATCTTCCCCATTTTCAGCCAACTTTCGATTCTTTCTCCGGCCACCACAATATCAGCAAAGTTGGTAACCGGGCATCCAACCATTCTTTTAGCAAAAACCCCTTGCAGGGTACCCATGAATAGATCCGACATCTCCCGATCCACCAGCGGAGGTTGAACTCTGGCCGCCAGTTCCCTCCACCTCTGAGCATACTCCTTGAATCCTTCGTTATGTTTCTGAGACATACCCTGCAGTTGGGTACGGCTCGGAGCCATGTCAGCGTTGAACTGGTATTGCTTGAAGAACGCATCTCCCAGATCCTGCCAACTCTTGACATCAGCAGACTTTAGCTTGGTGTACCATTCCAGAGATCCTCCGGACAAACTGTCCTGGAAGAAGTACATCCAGAGCTTCTGATCCGTCGTGTACGCAGAAATCTTGCGAACGAAAGCTTGGAGATGGGTTTCCGGGCAGGAACTCCCATTATATTTGTCAAACGCGGGCGCTTTGAACTTTTGTGGGATCACAATCCCCTCGACCAGCCCCATGTTGGACATGTTGACAAATCCCGGAGTAGCGTGGCTTTCCAGAGCCCTTACCTTCTCTGCCAGCAACTGAATCTCTTTGCTTTGTGGTTGGACACCATATTGCCCAAGTGGCTCATTCAGCATAGAGAACTGATCAGCCTCTCTGTCCTCCTCCCTGTCATCATCAACCCCAAAGAATGGAGGGAACAGACTATCCTTCAGATTATGCCCCGGACCGGGCCCACCACCAGTAGCAGCACCATAATCAGCAGCATTGTTTACCATACCCACGGTTGCTCTCTTTTCACCGTCCCCGGATCCACCCAGCCCCTGGTTGGAGACGCCATCCAGGTTAACAACACTGTTAGCAGCTGAAGCTCGCTCGAGCTTCTCGACCTTATCTGCTAAAGCTTTCTGACCAACTGCAAAACCCTGCATGATGTTGATCAGCTCAGTCATCTTATCCTTCAGCTCGAGGATATCTGTGTTGGGAAGATCCATGAGTCTAGGAGTATTGCGTCTGGTGAAGTATCTGTGAGGACGGGTCAAGTGCAAGGGTACAATTCTACGAGCGCGAGCAATGATTCCTGCAACAGGCAAGCACGTTAGCAACCCGACCCCTGCAAAACAGCAAACAGGTTAATATGCATGAATGCAACGTCTATCCATATGAGGAAGATTCTGTCCTTTGATTCTGGTTTCATCGAGACAGATAATATTTCACCAATAATATTTTGACATCCAGATGTCTCTCAACCAGATTCTCAATCCATAATACTCCCCATATGGCTAGACGTAGGTTTAGTGCAAATGAATGCAAAATGAGAATGATGCAGATGTAATGCACTGTGCCATCCTCCAAGTCATCTGATCATCAACTGTACAGAAGCCTCTGATCTCTGAACTGATCACAACCATCTGAGGTCTGGTTAACCACAAATCCGACTCAAGGGTTCCGAAATAAACGGAAGACAGATACATCATCATCATCATCATCAGACAATCTCTGAGCAGATACCCATAACAATCTCTGAACACGGCCCGGGGAATCCTGAAATAAACGGATCCCCACTGATAAAACCGGCCCGGGGAATCCTGAAATAAACGGATCCCCACTGATAGCATCGGCCCGGGGAATCCCAAAATAAACGGATCCCCACTGATAAATACCACGGACAGCACTCCGGCGTCACGGCAATAAATGGCCCTAAATCCGACTTATAAATAGGACTCTGATCCACGGAACAATAAATCACCATCTGAGTCACCATCTGAACATGCATCTGAAAGAATCACCCTCCCCTCACAGGTAAATTCTAATCAGGTCATCCTAAGGCGGATAATAGTCTCGACAATCGGGCAGAGATACTCAATGGGTTTGCCCTTTCGGGTGTGCCATTGTAGCTCCCTTAAGATCGTCTAAACCAAAGATCCGGGAAATGATCGGTCACCAGAGTCAACAGCTCAAATGAAGTAACTCAACCAAAGCGGAATATCCACAGAGGCAAGCACTATCAAATGAACCTCGTCCGGCTTGTGGTACATCATGCTACCAGGCACATGTTGACTTAACATGAAAGAGGCAACATGAGACCACACTACTCCTAGGTGTATACTCGGGCCTGGGTTTTAGCCCCACTCAGAACACCCACCCCAAACAGAGGAACCACCTGCACAGAGGACGGCAACATGATAGTATGATGCATGCAAGTATTTATGCAAATATATACACTGTTAGAATAATAAATGCGATAAATAACACAACACAAGCAACCTAAACTAATCCTAGAACGCTAGGAGAGACTCGCTTAGGGACGATGGACCAGCACAGGTCAACATCTTGTGGTCCCCAGCAGAGTCGCCAGCTGTCGCATCCGCGAAAAAACAACCGGCGGGACTCAAATAAAAACACAACACAGAGCCGCCACTGCGCGTTATTTATCCCAAAATAGGGAAAGGAAACGCTCAGAGAAACCTGGAAAGGAAATGGTCTTGCGACCAAAGAGAAAGGGTAAGGGAGTCGGTTACGCAAGGGGAAGGTATTAACACCCCTCGCGTCCGTCGTACTCGACGGGATCCACGTTCTAAAATAAAGAAAAGGTTGCTAAACATCACACACACACACGGGGAATGCAGGTGGGGTTAAGAGAAGGGAGCTCGATAGGACATCGCGTCCTATGCCTACATATCTCGTCTGGAACGAGAATCAGAGCCACTGTAGTTCGGCTTACGCACGCCAAACAACACAAAACGCACAAACAGATGGCAAACATGGAGCCCGACAACCACTCGATGGAATTACGTCAGCATCCGAACCAAAACACACAAAACGGCAAACGTGGAGCCCGACCGCCAATCACTGGGCTTACGTCAGCATCCGAACCAAACACGCAATCAGATAAAAAGTAAACACACACAAAAAGAAAAAGGTTGCCCGGAGTGGTCTCGCACGACCACCTGCCTACATACCTCGTCTGGAACAAGGATCAGGGCGATGTAGTTCCCCCTCAAGGGAAAGAAAATCTAGCCAGAAACCGAGGGAAGACACACTACCAGGGAGCTGGACTCGAGCCTAGTGTTGTCATGCATCGTTACCCTACGTTGAGGTTTTTACCTATTTGCACAACTGCAAGCTACTCCTATCCAGGAAAGAAGCAAGCATACAAGCATATAATCATCAAGCATTTCAAACAACCATGTCAAACAAATATTCACAAAGCACACACTATAACCAATCAAGTGGGCTCAAACAATGGGTTTGACTGCCGAAGCAAGTCGTCTGTACATGGGTATTATTCGCTCTTAACCTTGCCATTACGAGGCTAAGGTGAAGCAGATGAAAAGGTGAAGTGAGGATGAGACCTCACAGCTCTTATCCCTGACCAGGGAGAGCTTCTGGACAAAGGAGCGTGGGTCCAGAATGGAGGGACCCTTCTACGCTCAAAGACTCTGACTCGATTGTGCAACAGCACAGGATCTTGGGTTTGTGTCCCAATGCATCAACACACAGCCGTGTGAGCAGAGGGACGACTCACAGAATAGTGGGGGATAGATTGCACATCCCTTGGCTTCCACCAATTGCCTCATAGAGGACTTCACCTGCTTAGGCACAAAATTAAACAATCACAAACATCGCCTCTTAAGGAGGACTTCAGACAGTTTGCCCAGTCAAATAACAAACCGGGTCTCCAGACTACATGAAGAATAGAAGTCCTACCTCAAGTGGTTCAAAAACCAAGCAGCAAGCAAGTTCTTAAAGAACTGTAAGCAACTAAATGTACCTGAAAACAATCAAGTATCATCAGTACTCAGACAGACAACAATAAACAGCAAATGTTAATCAGTCAGACTATACAAATTAATGCACACAAAGGCAAGCTATAAGCTCAAGCTCAAGCTTCACAACCTACAAAACAAAAGTTATGTTAGTTCAAAACATTCAACAATCTCAATTTAATTGACTTGGTTCAATCTCCTTGAGCATTGTGCTTTTCATCCTGAAAAATCAAGCAAATGTAAGAAACTAGACCACTAGGCCAAGCCTAGGGTCCAAAAGTGACAAAAATGTCTAAACAGCAAGGGATATTCAACCAAACTCAAATTAATGTCAAACAAAAGCAAATGCAATTGATCCCATGTTCATATCATTCACCATATTCATTTTGTGCATAAAACAATTCAATTTAGGTCAAATGGAACATCAAACATCCAAACAGAACTATTGCATTCAATTCCACCTCAAAACAATTCCAAAAATCCTCAAATAATTTACACCTAAACAGGACATATTCAAGGTATAGCATGTCAATTTTCAGCTCAATTGGACAGAAGGAACCATGTCAATGAAAATCAAGAAAAACAGACACAATTATATGAGCCAAAGCACAACATCAACACAAGCATTCACTTCAAAAATTCATAAATCAGTGAGAACATTTAAGAAATGAATGGGACCAAAACAGGGATGTCCTACAATGTGTCTACAACCAGCACACCAAATTTCATCATCATCCAATACCATATGAGCATTTCACAAAGATAATCCCAACCTATGTCACACAAGCTTGCACATTTGACCAACAGAGATGAAAAATACCAATCAAATTGAAAATGCCACATAAAAATCCAGAAAAATTCACATAGCATCTTAACATATTCATGAACATCCATGCAAAATTTCAATCCAATCCAACATCTCTAGGTCATGAAAATAAATCCAGAAAGATAACCTAACTAGGTGTGACACAAATTGTCACACCTAGATTCAAAAATTCATAACTCAATCATCAGGTATCCAAAATTCACAAAATGTACATGTAAATCACCAATAGCATGTCTACAATTACCACAAAAATTTTCAAGCATTGCTTTTAGACCATGAGGATTTCACAATAGGAATGGCAAAATGTGTCAAAATATACCACAAGTCAAACACCTCTAAGTCAAACCTATTTTTTACCAAGCACAACTTGCAAATTCATGTCCATAAAATTCTACAGGGAATTTGGAATCCATAGAAAAAATCCTCACATTTTTCTGACTTTTAAATAATTTTTTATGAATTTTTAAAGGTGTTTATGATATTTTTGATAATTATTTAGAATTAAATTAATTAATTAAAATGACGAATGGCAATTTGGTAAATAATGCTTCACAGGCGCGGGAAACACGTTGTTTGAAAATTTAAATGAAAAAACGGATTGAACAGCCTATATTTTCCAGAATTCCTTCTTCTTCAACACGTCTTTTTCCAGAAATCCATAAACATGAAGAACAACAAACTTCAATGAAAATCAACAAGCGAATAGGCGTTGGAAAGGTCTCGTCACGTAGAGTCCAAATATCATCATGATTTCGTCCAATTGTTCCTAAATTTTCTAAATCGAAGAACTTAGGGTTTGGCAACATAACTTTGAATCCAGATTACATGAGCTACACTAATCCATTTCCTAAACTAATCACATCACGATGCTCTATGTTCTTCACTCTATCAAACGCACATAAGCAATTGAAGAATCATGACATTCGAAAAACTGATTACCTGGAATGGCAGTGTCGAAATCGGAGCTTTCAAGGTGTTGTGATGCAAAACAGATGGAGAACAAGCTTCAAGAAGTAGCCTGGAGTGCTCGAATTCGCTTGGAGTAGCTTCTAGCAAAAGGAATCTTGATTCACCATGGATGCACCTTGCTTGGACAGTCGCGAATGGTGGTGAATTTGAGGTGGATCTTCACAAACAGATGAAGTAGATGATGAATGAAACTCGAATCAACAAACACTTTGCCAAATGATCAAGAATTGAGAAAGTTTGAGGGAATTTTGTGTGATGTATTCTTGAGAGAAGTTGGAGAATTTGGATCTGATTCTTGGAATTGTGAATTTCTGTTATGATTTAGTGATGATTAGGATTATATACTCTTGCTTAATCCATGCTTAATCACACTAATTAACCAAATGCCAAGTGATTACCAAAAATGTCATTTTCACACCAAGGGCAAAAATGTAACTTCTCATGCCAACTCATGGACAGCTCACACACTCTCAAAATGACATGTGTGAGCTGTTGCAACTTGGCTTATGCTCATTGGATGTGTATTTTGGAAATTCCACATGTGAATGGCTATGTGTTCAATTATTCAAGTTCATTTCAAAACCATTTTCCAAACCATGAAGCCTTAGCATGTTATGAATATTCCAACAAGTTTCAAATGCCATTTATGAAGTGTTGCAAAAATCCCCACTCAAAAATTCCAATTATTTCACAAGTTGGACAATTTTGCCCCTGGTCCATTTAACTGTCCAGTTGAAATTTGACCTTTTGCATTGACCATTTTTGAAGAAATCCAATTATGCACCATGAAAGTAAATGTCAAATGGAGTTTGTGCATATAAAGAACATCCAATTTGGACAATCCATGTGGAAGTTATGCCCTCCTGATTATGGGTCATTTTTTAAATTCACTGGGCCATAACTTGACAACCATACATGGGATTTTCAAGTTCTTGGACTTTTTGGAAAGGTGAGAACAAGATCTACAACTTTCATGTTGAACAAATTTTCATTTGAAGCTTCCTTGGACACGTGGTTTTGAGGTCAAAAACTTTCCATTTTTGGAAACTTCCATTATAAGTCACTTTCTATTTTTGGTAGTTTTTTGTCTGACTTGATTTTCTCCATTCTTAAGCTTTGACATGTCAAATAACACTTGTTTCAACATTAATGAAGTGTATCCAACTCATTTTCACCTCCAAATCCATTAAATCATGCACAGTTGACCACAGTTGACTTTTTCAATTGATAGATGAATCTGGCAATGCATTGATCCAACTGAGCTCCAATCCTCTGCTGACATGGCCCAAGGATGATACCCTAGCCTCAATTATCTCCATACAATCATAGAATGATCCCCATATCCATCATAGACCCCATCTCCTGATCATGCCCTGATTGGCCCAATGCAACTGATTAGGGTTGACCAGTGGTCAAAACCCTAATCTCAAGGAATCAGCTTCAACACTTGATGATACCAAACCATGATGATGATGATGAATCATTGCAATCAAGATGAAGGCCAATATCCTTGAGAACCACAAAACCCTAATTTGGACCTCCACATCCTCAGATGATTAATGACCAGTCCAATAAAACCCTAGCTTGCACTTTGGCTTCCTCATCTTCTGACCAAGACTTGGGAGAATGGCTTGCACCATGTAACCACATGATATGCAATATGCAATGCCTAATGACCTAAAATGATATGCAAATATGTTAAGCTAGTCCCAAGAGAGGAGGGCAAATTTTGAGGTGTTACAGTGACATGTACTTCAAGTCCTCCTAAGTGAAGAGGCAATTGGAAGATATAAGGGACTAGCAATCAGTCCCCTGCTATTCAGTTGAGTATTTCATTATGCTCGCACTACGTGCTGATGCTTTTGAATAAACACCCAAGATCTTGTATATAGAGTCAGTCAAGTGGAGCAGGGTCCCTCATTCTGGATCCCCACGTCTTCATTGATTCAAGCTCACCCAGGCCCGGGTTAAGAGCTGTGAGGTCCAATCCTCATTACCTTTCATCTGCTCACCCTGACGATCAATGTCAGTGGTTAAGAGCCCAGTTGACACCCTACAGTATTGGCTTGTTTGTCGAGGTTGATATGACCCCTTGACTAAAGCCCAACCTTGTATGAGCCGCTTGTTTGCATATAGTGTGTGATACCTGTTCACCTGTGTTGCTTACTTGCTGTGTGATTGACTTGCTGCCTGTGCGAGTTAGGTTTTGATTCAGATACCTCAACCTAGGACTATTGTGGATTGCATGACAACTATTAGGCTCGAGTCAGTCTCCCTTTTAGTTTGTTGTTTCCCAGTCTCTGGTTAGGAGAAAGTTTCTCCCCTGTTAAGGGGAACTACGTCGCCCTGATCCTCATACCAGATGAGGTACGTAGGCAGGAGATCGTGCGAGATCTCTCCGGGCACCCTTTTTTTTTTCTTTTTCAACCTTTTGTTTTTTTGAGTGTGTTCATCCTTTGTTTTGTGTGACAGCTATTAGGCTCGAGTTCCAGACTCCCTATTAGTTTGTCTGTTCAACCTTTCCTTTTTTTTGTGTGTTTGCTTGACGGCTATTAGGCTTGAGTTCCAGACTCCCTATTAGCTTGTCTGTTTGATAACCTTTGTGTGTGTGTGTTAGGAGTTGGATGTAAGACCAACGATTGGCATTCGGTTTCCTATTTGTGGTGTGTTTGGAGTCTGATGTAAGTCCAGTGATTGGCATTCAGTTTCCTGTTTGTGTTTTGTTAGGAGTCGGACGTAAGACCAGCCATTGGCAGTCCATTTCCTGTTATGTGTTTCTTTTGACGTCTCAGCGTCTTTGTGTTGTGTTTTATTTCGGCGTGCGTTAGCCGAACTACGGTAGCTCTGATTCTCATTCCAGATGAGATACGTAGGCCCAGGATGCGACATCCTGCCGAGTCTCCTTCCTCCGTCTTCTTTCATCTGTGTTTTATTCCAGTGTGTGTGCTATCTTTTTGAGCAGTTATTTAGCAACCTTATTCTTTTCTTTTGAGCGTGGATCCCGTCGAGTACGACGGACGTGAGGGGTGCTAATACCTTCCCCTTGCGTAACCGACTCCCGATCCTTGCAATCTCCGGTCGTAAGACCATTTCCTTTCCAGGTTTACTTCGAGCGTTTCCTTTCCCTCCTTTGGGATAAATAACGCACGGTGGCGACTCTGTTTGTTTGTTTTTTCCCGCCGGTTGTTTTTCGCGTTGCGACAGCTGGCGTCTCTGCTGGGGACAATAGAAGTTGACCTTTTGCTGGTCCATCTTCCCTAAGCGAGTCAATCCTAGCGCTCTCTAGGATAGTTATGGTTGCTTGTTGTTGCTCTATTTATTGCATTTATGATCATTATGTTGTGTATATATTTGCATATGTGTCTGCATGCATCATATTATCATTGTGCTGGATTCTGTACAGGTTGGTTCCTCTGATTTAGGGTGGGTGTTCTGAGTGGGGCTAAAACCCAGGCCCGAGTATACACCTAGGATTAGCGTGGTCTCATGTTGCCTCTCATGTTAGGTCAACATGTTTTTGGCAATGTGACATACCACAAGCCGGACGAGGTTCATTTGAGAGTGCTCTTCCTTTGTGGAGTATCCACTTTAGTTGAGTCACCTCATTTGAGCTGTTGACTTCGGTGACCATTCTTTCCCGGATCTTTGGTTTAGATGATCTTATGAGAGCTGCAGCGGCACACCCGAAAGGGCAAACCCGTTGAGTATCTTGTCCGGTTGTCGAGACCATTATCCGCCTTAGGATGACCTTGTTAGAATTCACCTATGAGGGGAAGGTTGATCTTACAGATGCATATTCTGATGGTGACTTTCTGATGGTGACTAATGGTTCAGTTCTTGATTGAGGTTCTATTTATAAGTCGGATTTATGGAATTATTTCTGAGACGCCAAAGTTCTGTCCGTGGTATTTATCAGTGGGGATCCGTTTATTTCAGGATTCCCTGGGTTGGTACAGATGATTGTGTGGTTATCAGATCAGTGGTTCTCCAGTGATGATGGTGATATATTTGTTCCGTTTATTTCGGAACCCTGAGTTGGATTTGTGGTTACTCAGTACCTCAGATGGTTGTGATCAGTTCAGAGACCAGGGCTTCAGTGTAGTTGATGTTCAGATGATTTGGAGGATGGCACAGTGCATTGCATTCATACATCAGCATCATTCCCATTTTGCATTTATCTGCATCTAACTCATGTTTATCCATATGCAGGGGACATTCTTGATTGAAATCCTGGTTGAGAGACTTCTTTGTTCCAGACATGAGGACCGGCTTGAAAGACGATGTTGTCTACAGTTTCTTCGACCCAGAGATTGGTGTGCTGAGAGATATGATAACATTGATTACACCTGACCGTGTGAGGATGTTCCGTGAGACTTATGGTGGTATTCTGAAGTTGGTTTTCAGGCTCACAGATACAGATAGGAGTGCCATCCATACTCTTTTCCAGTTTTATGACCCGAGTTTGAGATGCTTCGTTTTCCCGGATTACTTGTTGGGACCTTTGATGGAGGACTATGCCAGCACCCTGGGTATTCATATCAGAGATCAGATTCCTTTCTATGTCACTAAGGATGAACCTGATGTTGCTGAGGTTTCTCGTGCTCTTTATTTGAGCCCAGAAGTGACTAAGGGGGGTTTGAAGGAGAAGGGAAAGTTGCCGGGTTTTCATCTGAGCTTCTTGGAGGCTAAAGCCAAGGAGCATGCTGCTTTGGGTAATTGGAGGGCCGTTTATGCTTTGCTTGCTGTGAGCATCTATTGAATCATCATGTTCCCTAATCAGAAGAACTTTGTGGATATTAATGCCATCAGGTTGTTTGCTCAGAGGAATCCTATTCCTACCCTGGTTGGGGATGTCTATTACTCGGTCCATAATCAGAACGAGAAGCGGCGAGGGGGATTGATCAGATATTGTGCTCAACTGTTGTACAAATGGTTCATGGGGTATTTACCTTCCAAAGGTGCCTTTGTCTTTCTTGATCCTACTGTCAAGTGGTCAATCAGGTTGATGGGTTTGCGAGCCAAGGACATAGCTTGGACTCACAATGGTATGGCTGGACGAGATTTCATTTACAGTTGTGGGAGTCTTCCCAATGTGCCTCTTATAGGAGTTCAAGGTTGCATTAATTACAACCCGGTGCTTCTTAGGAGACAAATGGGGTTTGCTATGGAGGGTCCTCCTCTCGGGCGAGAGATTCAGGAGTCTTTCTACTTCCCAATTGAGGGTAATCAGCCAAAGTTGAGGCGAGTGTCTGATGAATGGCGCGACATTCAAAGGAAGGGCAAGGTTCCTTTTGGTAAGGTTAATAGCAGGTCTTTTCCTCTGTTTGATGATTGGCTCAGAAAGAGGATTGAGCTCCCGCATTTACCATTTCCTGGGGGTGATCCTTGGTGTCCATTGATTGAGGGGCCATGTTCTTTTGTCAGCATGGAAGAGTTCCTTGAGATGAAGAAGGCCAGAGATCAGCTGCAGGCAGAGAAGATTGAGTTGGAGATGAGTGTTGCTAGAATCCAAATGGCTAATCAGGAAATCAAAGGGAAATTAGAAGACCAGGATAAGAGACATGCTCTGGAGGTGAAGCGCTTTGAGATAGACACTGCCTATTACCGCAAGATCAGCCAAGCATTAGAGTCATCCACGAAGGAGCACGACATCACCAAGGAGAAGTTGGCTAGAGCTTTGAGAGTCATTGAAGATGAGAAGAGGAGGCAGGTCCTTGTGAAGACTCAGAGGGAAGCCAAAGTCAAAGTCCTTATCACCGAGTGGGAAGCAAAGCTGAAGGTTAAGGAAGAAGAGAACGTGAAGGTTATTGCTGAGAGAGATCACTATATTGCTGAGAGGGATCATTATTTCCGACAGATGAAGATTCACCAGAAGGAAGTGGGGAGATTGCAGCAGGAGAACACTGAGCTCAGATTTGCTGTGAAGTTTACCAAGATGGTTGATGATGCAGAGCCGTCTGTGGGGCCTTCTTCAGTGTAGACTTTTGTTGTTATGTGTGGATTACCGTCAGGCCTGTTGACGGAATTCCCTTGCTTGTATTTTCTTTCTGATTCTGGAGAATTGTAATTTGAGTTGTATCAGCCTGATGTATAATTCTGGCATGTATGGTGCACTTTTGATATACAGTGGTTATTGCAATTCAGTGATTGATCTTCAAGCTTTATTTGCTTTCCTGTCTGCACTCACACAACACACACATGGTTGGGTGATATCTTTGCTAAATCATAACTCTTCGATCCGTATGGCAAAACCAGATGATTGATGTTAGAATGTTGATGTCGAATTATTATCTGTCTCGATGAAACCAGGATCGAAAGACAGAGTGTTCCTCATATGGATAGACATTGCATTCATGCATGAATCATAATAACTTGTCTTCTATTTTGCAGGTGTCCGTTGCTAACGTGTTTGATTGTTTCAGGAATCATTGCTCGCGCACGTAGAATCATTCCCTTACACGTAGCACGTCCACGCAGATACCCTACCAGGCGCAACAAATCCAGGCTGAAGGATCTACCCAACACAGATATTCTCGAGCTGAAGGAGAAAATGAGTGAGCTGATAAACGTCATGCAAGGGCTTACTCTGGGACAAAAAGCACTTGCTGATAAGGTGGAAAAGCTCGAGCGGGCTTCGGTTGCCAACAGTGGTAATAATCAGGAGGGTGTTTCCAACAATGGTCTGGGTGGTTCTAGGGATGGAGGAGATCTCAGAAAGAAGACTATTGTTGGGGTGGTGATCAATAATGGTGGTGGTTTTGGTGCTGCTACAGGCGGTGGACCAGGTCCGGTGGGCAACAACCTGAAGGATAGTCTGTTACCTCCTTTCTTTGGGGCCGAGGAGGATAGAGAGGAAGACCAGTTCTCCGTGCTGAATGAACAATTTGGTCAATACGGTGTTCAACCACCAAACAAAGAGATTCAGGTGCTGGCTGAGAATATCAGAGCTCTAGAAAGCTATGCTACTCCAGGGGTTGTCAACATGTCGAACATGGGGCTAGTTGAGGGGATTGTGATCCCGCAGAAGTTTAAAGCGCCTGCGTTTGACAAGTATAATGGGAGTTCTTGCCCGAAAACTCATCTCCAGGCTTTTGTCAGAAAGTATTTCTGGTTATACAATGGACCAGAAGCTCTGGATGTATTTCTTCCAGGACAGTCTGTCTGGTGGGTCTTTGGAGTGGTATACCAAGCTGAAATCTTCGGATATCAAGAGCTAGCAGGATCTCGGAGATGCGTTCTTTAAACAGTATCAATTTAATGCTGACATGGCTCCTAGCCGTACCCAGTTGCTGGGTATGTATCAGAAGCCTAGTGAGGGGTTTAAAGAATACGCACAGAGATGGAGGGAGTTGGCGGCCAGAGTCCAACCTCCGTTGGTAGACCGGGAGATGTCGGATTTGTTTATGGGTACCCTTCAGGGGACGTTTGCAGAAAGAATGGTGGGATGCCCGGTTACCAACTTCGCTGATATAGTGGTGGCTGGGGAAAGAATAGAGAGCTGGTTGAAGCTGGGGAAGATACAGGGTAACACTTCGTCGTCTGGATCGAAGAAACCCTTTGGTAATGGCCAACGTAAGAAGGAGGGTGATACCAGTGCGGTGTATGCCCAGAGAGGACAAAGTAGGGATCGTTACTACCAGCACACTGCTGCGGTAACAATTCCTGCTGATAATCATCAACAACAGCAACAACAACAACCGCAACAGCAACGACAACCATTTCAACAGAGACCGCAGAGGGCCGGGTATCAGGTGAGAGGACGAATGAATGATCGTCAATTTGATAGACCACCTGTGACCTACTCATTCTTGCTGAAGAAGTTGAAGGATTTGGGGTTGGTCCAGCTGAGGACGTTGGCTCCGTTGAGACCGGATCAGAGGCCGGCCAGTTTTGATGAGAACGCCAAATGTGAATTCCACTCTGGTGCCCCTGGATACAATGTGGAGAATTGTAAAACTTTTAAGCATGTTGTCCAGGACCTGGTGGATTCTAAGGCAATCAATTTTGCACCATCTCCGAATGTGAATGCTAATCCCATGCCCGCGCATGGTCAAATGGGGGTGAATGCAATTTCTGAGGATAAGGGCCGAATCTGGGTAACGGATATGGATCAGTTGAAGACTCCACTGACTGAGGTCAAGAGGCAACTGTTGATGAATGGGGTCTTCCCGGGTTGTGATGATTATTGTGCTGCGTGCACTATTGCCCATAATGGGTGTGTTTTGTTGAGGGAGGCTGTCCAGAAAATGATGGATGAGGGAAGCCTCAGGTTTGAAAAGGTTGATTTGGGAGAGGGGGAATGTATCCACCATAACCATCTACTTTGATCCGGTCGATTTTTCAGCGCTGGCAGATGCAGCTCCAGTTACCATCACGGTACCTGGGCCAATTCCTTATGACAACGATGATGCTGTACCACGGGATTATGGTGGAGAGGTATACTGTAATGGGGAGAAGCAGGAAGAATAGGCTGCAGGTGAAACCACCGTTTCAAAGGTGGATAATGCCGGACCCAGTGGTTTCACTTGCAGTGGAAGGTTGTTTGCACCTGATGCTTTGAGGAGTGGGGATGGAGAGAGAGAAAAGAAAGATAAGGCCGAGGCTTTAGCCAGGGCGAGAGGGAAGCAAGTGGTAAGCGAGGGTATTCCTGTGGTGACACCGGCGCCTGGTGGGTCGGAAAAAGAACTTGATGACGAAGCTGAGGAATTTCTGAGGATCATCAAGAAGTCAGAGTACAAGCTTGTTGACCATTTGCAGCAGATGCCATCCAAAATCTCAATCTTATCTCTGCTACTGAGCTAAGAGGGACATATAGAGGCTTTTTTGAAACTACTGAAGAGAGCCTATGTTCCTCAAGAGATCACGATTAATCAGCTAGAGACAGTGGTGTCTAATGTTAATGCCAGCCATGGGTTGGGTTTCACTGATATTGATCTGACGGTGGATGGGCGTAATCATAATAGGGCATTACACATTGCAATAGAGTGCAAAGGAGCGGTGCTTTCGCACGTGTTGGTGGATACCGACTCATCACTCAATGTGTTGCCTAAGAAGGCCCTGGCGAAACTGGACTGTGAAGGGTTGATTTTGAGGCCCACTGACCTAATAGTTAGAGCCTTTGATGGTTCGAAAAGGGCTGTGTTTGGGGAAGTGGAGCTCCCTGTGAAGATCGGGCCCGAGGTGTTTAAGTCCGTATTCTATGTCATGGATATTCAGCCGGCATACAGTTGCCTGTTGGGTCGCCCATGGATACATGCTGCTGGGGCAGTGACTTCGACTTTGCACCAGAAACTGAAGTATATCTGGGACAGGCAGGTCGTCACAGTTTGTGGGGAGGAAGATATCTTCGTCAGCCACCTATCATCGTTCAAGTACGTGGAAATGGACGGTGAAATATGGGAAACACCAAGTCAAGCATTTGAAACCGTTAAGGTGGAGAATGCCGTTTTTGTTAAAGAGGAGAAGCCGTCCATTTCTTCATACAAGCAGGCCACCGAGGTGGTGAAGAGTGGAGAAGCTCCAGGCTGGGGAAAGATGATTGATATCGCCGCCAAGGAAGACAGATTCGGGGTTGGTTATCAGCCGGGTCGAGGCTCGTCTGGACAGGGCAGAGGCCGCCGTCAGCCATTCACGTTCACCAGTGCTGGAATGCTGGATCCAGATCACATCTGTATGGTGGGCGAAGGGGTCGACAGTGATTGTGAGCTTGATCAATGGATAAAACCGTGCGTACCAGGGATGGAGATCCGGAACTGGAAGGTCGAAAAGATCATCACTGTCACTCTACGTGAAGAGTAATATTTCCTGTTTTTCAATTCTGTCTGCATGAAAGCCATACGTTTTGCCCGAAACGTAATGGTTCATTGTAACGGCCACCTCATGTTTCATTTTGCAATATTTGCATCATAAATAAAAGGATGTTTTTTTCATTAAAAGCGGTGTTCCCAGTTTTTCGTTATTTTTGCAGTTTAAAAACAAAAATAAAAACGACAATGTTTGTTTTCATTTTCCTTTTAATTTGCTTTGTTCCGACTCTAAAGCAATGCATGAATCAACATTCATGCAGATGCGATCATTCTCCGGATCTCATTGATAACAATCCTGTTACACCCTCATATGACTTCGACAATCCGATCTATCATGCCGAAGAAGAAGGCGAAGATGATTGTGAACTGCCGGAGGAATTAGCCAGGTTGTTGAAATAAGAGGAGAAGGTGATTCAGCCACACGAAGAGCAAGTTGAGGTTGAGAATCTGGGTACCGACGAGGTCAGAAAAGAAGTGAAAGTTGGGGCTGCTTTGGAGGTAAATGTCAAGAGCAAAATGGTAGCCTTGTTGAAAGAGTATGTTGATATCTTCGCCTGGTCTTATCAGGATATGCCAGGGTTGGATACCGATATCGTTGTGCACAAGCTACCGTTGAGAGCAGATTGTCCTCCAGTGAAGCAGAAGTTGCGCAAAACTCGACCTGAGATGGCCATGAAAATTAAAGAGGAGGTGCAGAAGCAGTTGGATGCTGGTTTCCTCGCTGTTACTAATTATTCGCCTTGGGTCGCGAATATTGTGTTGGTGCCGAAGAAGGATGGGAAGGTGAGAATGTGTGTGGACTACCGGGATCTGAATAGAGCTAGCCCGAAAGATGATTTTCCATTACCTCATATTGATGTGTTGGTAGATAATACAGCTCAATTCTCGGTGTTTTCCTTCATGGATGGCTTTTCTGGCTATAATCAAATCAAAATGTCGCCAGATGATATGGAGAAAACAACGTTTATCACACCGTGGGGCACTTTTTGCTATAAGGTGATGCCATTTGGTCTCAAGAACGCCGATGCTACCTATCAGAGGGACATGGTGACTTTGTTTCATGATATGATTCATCATGAAATCGAGTGCTATGTTGATGATATGATAGCAAAGTCCCAGACAGAAGAGGGGCATTTGGTAGATCTGGCCAAGTTATTTGACCGGTTGAGACAGTTCAGACTGAGGTTGAATCCGAATAAGTGCACTTTCGGAGTGCGGTCCGGTAAATTGCTGGGGTTTATAGTGAGCGAAAGAGGAATCGAGGTTGATCCTGCTAAAGTAAAAGCAATACGAGAAATGCCTGAACCGAGAACAGAGAAAGAGGTTCGTGGTTTCTTAGGTAGATTGAACTACATTTCACGGTTCATATCTCATCTAACGGCCACGTGTGAACCCATATTCAAATTGTTGAGAAAAGATCAAACGGTCAGGTGGAATAATGCTTGCCAAGCGGCATTTGAAAAGATAAAAGAATATTTGCAGGAGCCTCCAATTCTGATGCCTCCTGTGGAGGGACGACCATTAATTCTGTACTTGACGGTCCTCGAGGGGTCTATGGGGTGTGTATTGGGGCAGCCTGACGAGTCTGGTCGAAAAGAGCATGCGATTTACTACCTTAGCAAAAAGTTTACCGACTGTGAAACAAGATATTCACTGCTCGAGAAAACTTGTTGTGCTTTGGTATGGGCTGCTCGTCGACTGAGACAGTATATGCTGGTTCATACCACTTTGTTGATTTCCAAGATGGATCCGATCAAGTATATTTTTGAGAAGCCAGCATTGACCAGACGGGTTGCGAGGTGGCAAATGATTTTGACTGAATATGATATTCAATATACCCTTCAGAAGGCGATCAAGGGGAGTGTATTGTCTGATTACCTCGCCCAGCAACCCATTGAGGATTATCAACTGATGAAGTTTGAGTTCCCTGATGAGGACATCATGTTTCTCAAATCGAAAGATTGTGAGGAACCGATCCCAGAGGAGGGGCCTGACCCTGAATCCGAATGGATTCTGATGTTTGATGGGGCCGTTAACATGAATGGTAGTGGAGTTGGTGCTATTTTGGTTACGCCGAAGGGATCCCACATTCCTTTTGCTGCCCGGCTAACATTTGAGTGCCCCAACAACGTGGCTGAATACGAAGCTTGTATCATGGGGATTGAAGAGGCGATTGATTTGCGGATCAAAAACCTTGTTATATATGGAGATTCAGCTTTGGTTGTGAATCAGGTTAACGGGAAATGGTATACCCATCATTCTCATTTAATTCCATACCGGGATTATACGAGGAGATTGTTGACGTTTTTCACCAAGGTGGAATTACATCATGTGCCTAGAGAAGAAAATCCGTTAGCAGATGCTTTGGCTACTCTGACTGCCTTGATTAAGGTGCAATGGTGGAATCAGTTCCCTAGTGTTGAGGTGGGACGTCTAGATAGACCAGCTTATGTGTTTACTGTTGACACAGTGCCTGATGATGAGAAGCCGTGGTATTACGATGTCAAACGCTATCTGGAAACCCAAGAATATCCTGAGGGAGCATCCAAGAAGGACCGAAAGACTCTGAGGAGGTTGGCCATGGTGTTCTATTTGAATAAGGATGAGGTTTTGTACAAGAGGAATTTTGATTGGGTCTTGCTCAGATGTGTTGACAATAAAGAAGCAAGCCAGTTGATGAAAGAAGTACATGAGGGGTCGTTCGGTACCCATGCCAGTGGGAATGCAATGGTGGAGAAATTGCTGAGGGCTGGATATTATTGGATGACAATGGAGGCCCAATGTTTCAATTTCGTGCGGAAGTGTCATAAATTCCAGATTTATGCGGATAAGGTGCACGTGCCTCCAAACCCGTTGAGTTTGATGTCGTCTCCGTGGCCGTTCGCTATGTGGGGCATTGATATGATTGGAAAGATCGAGCCTACGGCTGCGAATGGGCACCGATTCATATTAGTGGCTATTGATTACTTCACCAAGTGGGTGGAAGCAGCCTCTTATGTGAATGTGACGAAGCAGGTCGTGGCCAAATTCTTGAAAAGAGACATCATTTGCAGATATGGGGTTCCCGAAAGAATCATTACTGATAATGGTTCTAATTTGAACAATAAGATGATGGTAGAACTGTGTCGGGAGTTCAAGATTGAGCATCACAACTCTTCTCCTTATCGTCCGAAGATGAATGGGGCGGTCGAGACAGCTAATAAGAATATTAAGAAGATTGTGCAGAAGATGGTCGTGACCTATAAAGATTGGCACGAGATGTTGCCGTTTGCATTGCATGGGTACCGAACTTTGGTGCGTACATCTACTGGGGCAACGCCATTCTCGCTTGTGTATGGAATGGAAGCCGTGTTGCCGGTTGAGGTTCAAATTCCCTCTTTGAGAGTCCTGATGGACGTGAAATTGCAAGAGGCTGAATGGGTAAGGACTCGGTATGAAGAGTTGAGCCTGATTGAGGAAAAGAGGTTGGCGGCCATTTGTCATGGGCAGTTGTACCAGCAGCGGATGAAGCGTGCTTTTGACCAAAAGGTGCGACCTCGGGTATATCATGTAGGAGACATGGTGTGGAAAAGGATCCTTCCTGCTCAAAACGATTGTAGGGGCAAGTGGACACCCAATTATGAAGGTCCATTCGTGGTCAAGAAGGTTTTCTCTGGCGGAGCCTTATTGTTGACGACCATGGATGGCGAGGATTTTCCATCCCCTGTGAATGCGGACGCAGTTAAAAAATACTTCGTATAAGAGACCCACTGGACGAAAAGAATAAAATAGTCCAGGCAAAAATGGGCATCCCGGCGAACCAAAAAAAAAATATGAGAAGGTTCGGGCAAAAATTAGGGATAAAAAGGAAAAACTATACACCCGGCAAGTCGAAAACCCCACAAGGGCGGCTTGGGCAAAAAAGGGTATCCCGGTGGACTGAAAACCCGCAAGGTCGATCCAGGCAAAAGAGGGATTGAAACGAACAACTGCGTCTAGCATGATCGTTTGTGTTTTGGTTAAGACACGTGGATAATCCCCGGTAGAGATCAGTCGGAAGCGTTTTGTTCAGAAGGCAGAAAGCACGGAGAGTCTTGAGGACATATGGGGTGTAACCGAGTGGGAACTCGATGAGATCACGAGTTCACATTGCCATTAGGATAGATTTTCCTTTTGTGCGCAATTACCTCTTTTCAGGAATTGCTTCCTTTGTATTGCTCAGTTTTGAGCCACACCTTTTTCAATCAATAAAATGCATATTCAGTCAAATAATTTTGTTTTTGTGTTCATTACCGCTTTGATTGCAAAAACATCCGTTTATTTTGATAAAGAATCTTTGCATTTTGAGACCTGGAGATCCCTTCCAATGCATGTTCATAAGATTGAAGACCTGAAATCTTATTCGGAAGGTTGAGTGACCTAGGTGTTGAAATTTTGGCACGCCTGGGGCACGTTTTTATCTAACGATCTCTTTTGCAGGTGCTGTTGGTTTATTTTCACTCACTTGCAGGTTGTGATGTGAAGCCTTTGACAAAAGATCCCCGTGGAGTCCAATCAGGGACAAGGGATAGAAGAATGGTGAAAAGACGGCGAAGGATGACGACGATCCTTGAGGATTAATCAAGAAGACTCTTCAAAGTCTGAAGTGGGAAGTTGGTATTCTGATTAGAGGATGAACGCTAGTTCGGCGAGTCGACAGGTGTTTCATGGCAATATTCCGTATTTTTCCCTAGCAGGGTCGGGATTGTTATCTCCCCAGCAGGTTCGAGATCGGTGTTTCCTCGGCAGCCAAGTCAGAAGGTTGTCGTTTCCCCTAACATGTTGGAGCTTGTTAGTTCCCCGGTAAGTCGAAGATTGTTGTTTTCCCCGCAGAGTGCGTTGGTAGCTGTTTCCCCAGCGAAGTCCCCAAGCGGATAGGGTTCAGTGGAGGTCATCCCTGGTGAGGGCTGTCCTTTCCCCAGTAGTAGTGCTATTCCCCAGCAGGGTGGAGATTTGGAGTGGTATCGAGTTCCTCAGCGGAGTGCCTCGAGCTCCCTAGAAGAGTCTCTTGAGGGGGATACTTTTTATGCATTCATCATTTAGATAAACATAGCATATTGCATAGTTAATTGCGTAGCATTTCCATGGTTATGGAGCATTACGCTGAAAAAAAAACCATGCATCATCATTGCAAGCATAAGCTAGCCTCAAGCCATGGTTACCGCTTGAGAGTTGGTTTCACCGGATGGTGAAGATGTTACTCAAGCTGTGGTTACCGTTTGAGAAGTGGTTTCGCTAGTTGGAAGATCAACATCATCATTGCGAGCATCAGTTAGTCTCGAGCCGTGGTTACCGCTTGAGAATTGGTTTCGCCGGATGGTGAAGATGTTACTCTGAGGAGTTTAGCATCGTGATTTTGGGTTAACGGTATTCCCCAATAGTGCGATACTGGAGAAGATTTTTGTCATGCGAGATGGAAATTGGAAGATGTTACTCAAGTTGTGGTTACCGCTTGAGAATTGGGTTCGCCGGATGGTGAAGATGTTACTCTGAGGAGTTTAGCATCGTGATTTTAGGTTAATGGTATTCCCCAGTGGTGCGATACTGGAGAAGATTTTTGTCATGCGAGATGGAAATTGGAAGATGTTACTCAAGTCGTGGTTACCGCTTGAGAATTGGGTTCGCCGGATGGTGAAGATGTTACTCTGAGGAGTTTAGCATCATGATGTCAGATCAACAATGTTCCCCAGTAGCGGGATATTGGAGGAAAATTTTCCGTCGAGTGGAGATGGAAATAACAATCAGAGAACGTTACGCGATCAGCGCGAAAATCGAGATTCAAATGGAGAAAAGGAAGTGTTGCAGCATTTTCTGGAGAATGGGGTTCAAATGGAGATTGGAGTTGAAGATTATATCCGGGATGAGGTCCTCAGGATTGTCTTCTGATCATGTGTCACCTTAGACTTTGGCGAGGCCAACAGAAGTCGTTACGGGTATCTTCGGAGGAAGAAATGCACATGATTACCTTCATTTCGTGAAGGTGTACCCTCTGATATGTCGCCATCAGAGTGGTGTTTGGTGTTATTTCCGGCGTTGCCAGCGGAATTATCACAAGAAAATGGGGAACGGGGTTCAAATGGATAGAAGGAAGTGCTGGGCATTTTCTGGAGAGCGGGGTTCAAATGGAGAAAAGGAGACACGTGGTGTTTTCTGGAGAGCGGGGTTCACAACGGCGATCGCGAGTTATCGTTAGGCGACTGGGGTTCAACTGGAGAACGGGGTTCATGATTTGGCAAACAGGAGTGTTATGAAGTTGTCAGGGGTTCAAATGCGGTGATCAGAGATCATACGCGCGAAAATAATTGTTCGGGGTCTAAGAAAAAGCAAAAAAATCAATCAAAGAAGTACCGGGGTTCAAGAAAAAGAGGAAAAAATTCAAAAGGTTGTGGGGTTCAAGAAAAGCAAAAAAATATAATAATAATCCCCAACGGAGCGCAAATTGTTCGTCTGTTCTTGGTATTCAATCACTCTTCACCCTGATCATCTGAAAGCCGAGGCTATTCATATCGACAGGTTCACAATGGATTGAATAGGGGCAGCTGTAACACCTCAAAATTTGCCCTCCTCTTCTTGGGACTAGCTTAGCATATTTAATTTCATGTTTTAGGACATTAGGCATTAGCATATTGCATATCATGTGACAATAAGAAGGTCATCCTCCTAAGTCTTTCTCAGAAGATAGAGAGGTTAAGACATTCAAGCCTGAGGGTCTTATTGAATTAAAGATCAACCATCTGAGGGTTTGCAGTGCATTAGGGTTTCTTGATCCTTCAAGGAGGATGAGAATTATCTTGATTGCAAGGGTACATCATCATCATCATGGTTTTGTCATCCTCAAGGGGTTCATTATTCATGCTTAGATTCCTCTAGATTAGGGTTTTGACCTCTGGTCAACCCTAATCATTGACTTCTGTTCCTGCCAGGGATTTTCAAGGAGATGAAGTATTCTATGGAATGAGGATCACATGATCATTCTATTGAGCTTATATGAGCCAGGGGTTCATTTCTGAGCCATTTCCTCAGGTGGTAGAGGCTCAAAGTCCACAGTGCATTTTCAAGTCATCTAGGCCCCATAAAAGTCAACAGAAAGTCAACTGAGGGCTAGGAGGTGGAGAGATGGTTTGAGACACTTCCTCATGTCCCAAAGAAGTTCATTTGTCATTACAAATACTTATCTTGAAGAATTTGAGGTCAGATCAAAAGTTTCCAAAAATGGAAAGTGACCTGTAATTGAAAGTTTCCAAAAATGGAAAGATTTTGGTTCAAATTCAACTTGATTTCAAATCATCAAATAAGATTCAAATGAAATTTTGTCCAACATGAAAGTTGAAGATCCTTCTCTCCCATTTCCAAAAAGTCCAAGATCATGAGCATTTGATGAATGGTTGAGAAGTTATGGCCAGATGATTGCACAATATACATGGAACTTCAAAATGCCATAACTTTTGATCCAAAACTCCAAATTGGTCCACTCTTTTTGCAAAATTCTTGTCTTGACCTATATTTTCTAAATCAAGCATTGCATTGCATGAAAAAAGTTCACATAATCATGTGTTCATTCAAGTGCATTTTGGAGGGAAAATGGGGAATTTAAATTTGGTGCATCACATGAGTAAAATTCCATTTCCATTGTGTTTATGAGATGATTTTAAGTGGAGTTGGATATTTGCATGGCATTATTCACGTGTGGTTTGTGCATGCAAGCTTATTTTTTCATTTTTGTGCAAAACATTTCATAATTCACTAATCCAAATTAACCAAGCTTAAGTGGGATTAGAAAAGTGATTAGTACATGGTATAAATAACAAATCATAACAGAATTTTCTCATAATCACAAGTTCTAGATCTAGAAATTTTTTCCCTCCAAAATTCTCTCTCATTGGAATTCAAATTTTCTCCACACAAACACACATTTTCTTGGTAGATCCTTCATCATCATGGAGTTTTGAGCAAGATCCATACATTTTTTGAAGAAATTGGTGAAGATTTGTGCACCTTCAACACATGAACACATCAATGGCAAGTGCAAATTAATCAAGATCTAGGTCATGGCAAGCATCCATTTCTACATCAAGCTTCATAACAAGAGTGGAGAAGGAGATTTGGAGGTTTAGGAAGCTTGAACACACTGTTTTCATCCACTACTCTTCAAGAGGTTGGAAATTCGAATCTCATAAATCTTGATTTTATGTACATAAACTTGTAGAGCTTTCATCATTGAGAATTCTGATATAAATTTCATGAAATTTGGATGAAAAATGAAGAAGTTATGTTGAATTAAAGTTTAGATCTAGAAACTTATTTCCTTCGATCCAGAAAATATGTTGAGAATTAGGCTTAGCTTTTATGATATTTGGAATCTACTCATCAAGACCTTTCCAACGATATAAATTTTATGAAATTCTGCACACACAAAAATTGAGATGAACAATAGAACCACCGTCTTCATGAAGAAGACGGTGGAAACCACCACTGTGTACGGTACCGGCCACCACCTGGTTTTGAGGCTAGGGCTTCAGCAAAACGACGTCGTTTTCCCCCTAGTAGCGCGCCTTGTGCATCCCAAGCATGATTTCGATTCCAGCCTGGTGGATTTTGGAATTTTATTTTTGCACGCTTACCTCCCTTCGATTCCCACTTCCAGCATTTCCATGTTATTTTTTTTTCAGCGCCTGTTTTCTTTTGGTACACGCTTCGATCCCTGGCTGCTGCAATTTCCATTTTTCCATTTCATTTTCACATGGATTGCACATTATTTCATTATATTTTCCTTAACTTCAAAAAATCATAATAAATTGAAAATTAATCCAAATCACCTCCAATTTTTTGCTACATGCTCCTTGAAGTGTCTACTATTTTATGATGTGATTTTCCTGATTTTATCATTTCTGGATTTTGGATGGTGAATTGTTATTTGAACATGTATGCAAATGTGACATGCTTCATTCATTCTATTGTGAAATGCTCATACATTGGCCAATTGATTTGAAATTTGGTATGCTGGTTCCCAACATGTTGCATGATTTTTGAGGCTTGGTTGTGCATTTTTAGCATTTTTCATTTCTGTTTTAGGCACATGAATGTATGGTGTGACAATGTGTGTCACACAATTTGATGTTGATCTTGTTCATTTTCATTTCTAGGTCAATTGAGCTCTGTTGATTCTAATTTTTGGCATGATGATTGTGGTTAACATGTTGTGTGCACATAAAAATTTCCATGGTTGTTTGATTCGTTTCTGTTTTAATATTGAATTTTGATTCTTGAAGTCCAATTGTGTGCTTTGTATTTGCCTTTGCCATATCTTGCTCATGTGATGACTTTGCTTGATTCTTTAGACTTGGTCCTTTTTAGGACATGTTCATGATTGATTAAATGAGCTTCATGAGAAATATTGGTTGTTGTTTTGACTTTTTGCTTTGCCTTTGACCCTAGCCTCGGTGCTAGTGGTTTGTACTCGCAATTTGAGCTTTGTATTTAAGGTTCAAGCTATTAGTCCTAATGGTTGATGTTGATCTCATGACTTGAGATGCAAATTTACTTTATCCACTAACCTTTATTGTGTTGTAGGTTCCTTGGTGATGAATTCACTTGAGTTGAATGACTTACATTGTGCATATTGGTTGTAACACTGTTGACTGTTTGTTTGGTTTGTCTGAATGTGAATATTGACTTGTTTGACTTTTTTACAGGTACTTTAGTAGCTCTAACTCATTGCTTGAGTTGCTTTGCTTCTGGTTGGCATACCACCTAGGTAATCATCCTCTAACTCCATGTAGTCTGGAAGCCCTGTCGTTTCTGTTTGGCAGGCATTTGGCTGAAGTCCTCCTTAAGAGGCAATGACTGTGTTTGTTTACTTTTGTGCCATGTACTTCAAGTCCTCCTAAGTGAAGAGGCAATTGGCAGATAGAAGGGACTAGCAGTCAGTCCCCTGCTATTCAGTTGAGTCTTTCATTATGCTCGCACTACGTGCTGATGCTTTTGAATAAACACCCAAGATCTTGTATATAGAGTCAGTCAAGTGGAGCAGGGTCCCTCATTCTGGATCCCCACGTCTTCATTGATTCAAGCTCACCCAGGCCCGGGTCAAGAGCTGTGAGGTCCAATCCTCATTACCTTTCATCTGCTCACCCTGACGATCAATGTCAGTGGTTAAGAGCCCAGTTGACACCCTACAGTATTGGCTTGTTTGTCGAGGTTGATATGACCCCTTGACTAAAGCCCAACCTTGTATGAGCCGCTTGTTTGCATATAGTGTGTGATACCTGTTCACCTGTGTTGCTTACTTGCTGTGTGATTGACTTGCTGCCTGTGCGAGTTAGGTTTTGATTCAGATACCTCAACCTAGGACTATTGTGGATTGCATGACAACTATTAGGCTCGAGTCAGTCTCCCTTTTAGTTTGTTATTTCCCGGTCTCTGGTTAGGAGAAAGTTTCTCCCCTGTTAAGGGGAACTACGTCGCCCTGATCCTCATACCAGATGAGGTACGTAGGCAGGAGATCGTGCGAGATCTCTCCGGGCACCTTTTTTTTTCTTTTTCAACCTTTTGTTTTTTTGAGTATGTTCATCCTTTGTTTTGTGTGACAGCTATTAGGCTCGAGTTCCAGACTCCCTATTAGTTTGTCTGTTCAACCTTTCCTTTTTTGTGTGTGTTTGCTTGACGACTATTAGGCTCGAGTTCCAGATTCCCTATTAGCTTGTCTGTTTGATAACCTTTGTGTGTGTGTGTTAGGAGTTGGATGTAAGACCAGCGATTGGCATTCAGTTTCCTATTTGTGGTGTGTTTGGAGTCTGATGTAAGTCCAGCGATTGGCATTCGGTTTCCTGTTTGTGTTTTGTGAGGAGTCGGACGTAAGACCAGCCATTGGCAGTCCATTTCCTATTATGTGTTTCTTTTGACGTCTCAGTGTCTTTGTGTTGTGTTTTGTTTCGGCGTGCGTTAGCCGAACTACGGTAGCTCTGATTCTCATTCCAGATGAGATACGTAGGCCCAGGATGCGACATCCTGCCGAGTCTCCTTCCTCCGTCTTCTTCCATCTGTGTTTTATTCCAATGTGTGTTCTTTCTTTTTGAGCAGTTATTTAGCAACCTTATTCTTTTCTTTTGAGCGTGGATCCCGTCGAGTACGACGGACGTGAGGGGTGCTAATACCTTCCCCTTGCGTAACCGACTCCCGATCCTTGCAATCTTCGGTCGTAAGACCATTTCCTTTCCAGGTTTACTTCGAGCGTTTCCTTTCCCTCCTTTGGGATAAATAACGCACGGTGGCGGCTCTGTTTGTTTGTTTTTTCCTGCCGGTTGTTTTTCGCGTTGCGACACCAAGCCTAGAGAAAACCTTATTGGTTTTATTGTGCGTTGCTACAAGTACAAAACATAATGCTTGATGTGTCCCATGTGGGGCAGTTTACAACAGGGAATTGGCTGAAGCGTTCGAGAGAATTCCATCTAACCAAGGTTGGGATGGACACAGAGGTAACCCGAATATGTACATATTCGACAAGAGGGGAATTCCTAGGAGGCAAGACAACCCTCACCCAAGGGCAAAAAGAGTTACGTTTAAGCTTCCGGCAGAAGTCCCTGAGGACAAATGGACTCAGGTGGGGTCGAAGAAGGGAAAATGGAAAAGTTTTGAGGATGGAGGAAGAACCTCTTGGGCTTATAGAAAACAGTTCCAGGCATCTAAGAGAGAGGCTATCAGACTGGAGAATTACAAAGGAAAGAATCCCATGTCAAGGTCCCAGTGGAGAAGACATCAGAGGTTGAGGAAGGCTGAAAGAGAGATGACTTCGAGGGATATTGGAGAATCCAACAACAACAAGGTCCCCTCAAATGTCACAAAATCGACCAAACCCCCTGTAGGAAGGAAGTTGTTTTCATCTAAAAACAAAAACATAAATCAGAAAGTTCAGGAGGAACAAATAAGGGAGGAAGAAATGCTCACTGACAACTTTGAGTCCGACGGAGTGTCATATGTTAATATAAATTGCAATGTGGTATCAGTTCTGCCATACGAATATAATCAGGAGACGAAGATTGAAGACAATGAGGAAGTAGATGCTGTGGAGATGGCGAAGCATAAACCTGTGTGTTACTATGTTCTCAACAACGACGCTGTCGAAGAGCAGAATGCTCTTTTTAAAAGGCCTCGCCAAGGGATGCAGAACCATCTTAAGCCCCTATACATTAGAGCTAAAGTTGAACATGTGGGGGTGAATAAAGTTCTGGTGGACGGAGGAGCAGCAGTCAATTTGATGCCTCAGTTCATGTTAAAAAAGATAGGTATGTTCGATACTGATGTTAAACCTCACAATATGGTATTGTCGAACTATGAGGGTAAGATAGGGCAGACTCTGGGTGTCATACAAGTAGATCTGATTGTTGGATCAATCACAAGAACAACAATGTTCAAGGCGAATTACAACTTGCTGCTAGGAAGGGAATGGATCCATGGAATAGGGGAAGTTCCTTCGACCATGCATCAGAGGGTATCCATCTGGAGAGAAGATGGTGTAGTAGAAAATGTTGAAGCTGACCAAATTTACTTCATGGCGGAAGTGAACCATGTAGATAAGAAGAACTTCGACAGGAACTTGGCTCATATAGGACCATGCCACCCAGCTGAAGACATCTACTCCCCAAATAAAAATGCTTTGTATTTATTGACTCTACATCCCAATGGCTTTCAGTGGGATAGGGAAATTATGGGGGACCCAGAAGAAGGGGAATCATCTGAAGTACGACCAACAGGCTGGGATGAAGACCTGGATTATGCATGAGTATTCTTTTTTCGAAAAGATTTCGGCCTACATGGCTGAGAACAAAAGAAAAGCGGCTCTCGAAGCCGAGATAACTAACATGGCCGACGAAGCCACATATGGTGAAATTTATAATGCAGAACCTGGGGAGTACTTTAAACCAAAACCCCTGACGAACAGGTGCCTATGGAATTAACAGACCAGGGGTTAGATGCCATCTATGACGAAGAGCCTCTGGGATTCGAAAAAGATCCAGTGACATCGAGTGCAAAGATGTTAGCGCAAGATCCCCTTGAAGAAATTGATCTTGGAGATGGAAGCACAAAAAGAATCACCTACATCAGTACTAAACTGGACCCCAAGTTAAAAGTAAGATTAATTGAACTGCTAAGAGAAAACAAAGACTGCTTTGCTTGGGACTATGACGAGATGGTTGGTTTGAAGATGGAACTGGTCGAATTGAAGTTGCCTATCAAGGATGGCAAGAAGCCCATCAAGCATACTCCAAGGAGATTCGCCCCAGAGATCCTCTCAAAGATAAAAAAGAGAGGTCGAAAGACTTCTTCGATGCAATTTCATCAGGACCACAAGGTATGTCGAATGGATTGCAAACATAGTGTCGCGGCGCGAAAAATACCCAAGCGTAAGGAACGCTCGAAATATAAACAAAACAGAGTCGCCACCGAATTTTATTTATTCCCAAAGAGGGAAAGGGGAAATATCGATAAAACCCACAAAAATAAAAAAAAGAAATGGTCGTCGCAACCAAATCGGGTTCGGGAGTCGGTTATGCAAGGGGAAGGTATTAGCACCCCTCGCATCCATCGTACTCGATGGGACCCATTTAGTTAGTTTCGTGTTAGAGTGTTAGCGTGATATCGTTTGCGATCTTCTACTTATCGGGTGAGGAAAGAGAAAGAAAGAAAGGAAAGACTTAGGGTTTTTAATATTAATGTGCCTGACAAGATTTCGCAATCCTGCTCCTACGTATCTCCAGGTGCTATGAAGAACTCAAGGCATACGTAGTTCTACCCAAAGAGAACTACTGGATGGATTGCTTTTAAAGAGAGTGATGCTTGGATCACATTTGAGCGATTAAACTTTTACTTGCTGCTCACTCTTGGAGGCTGAAGCCTTTGTTTGTTTCGCATCAAAATGGATGTTGCATACTATTTTCTAAAAATGTTTTCGGAGTCGCACAAGGGCGGAAAACAAGTTTGATGAGTTTGAGTTAATTTTAAGCGGAGACAAGCATCTAAGCAGGGAGCTCTACTGCAGTACTCAGATGCTCGAAAAGGAAGAGGCCTAAGCCCAATCACTCTCTTTTCATCCAAAAGTTTGTTTATGAAAATGTGTGGCAAATTAGGTCAAAGTTCATTAACGGAAGACGATTAATCAGACAGAGAGCTCTACAGCAGTGTCCAGATAACCGGGAAAGAGAAGGTCGATACCCAATCAATCTTTTTCTTCTATAAGAGAAATGACCCAATTCTAGTAATTATTGTATTTTAATATGGAAGACGAATGTTTGAAGATTGAGCTCTACAACAGTATCCTAACATTCGAAACAGAGAAAGTCTAAACTTAATCAGTTTCTTCCATTTTTATTGTGAAAAGCTTTTGAAAATAGGGGGACGACTTGACGTTGGATCAAGTGTCAGAAGTTGACTTATGAAAATAATTTGGATGTGGCGGGGGTGTTGCTCGACTTTGTATCCAATTTGGAAAAAAGACTCGACGTTGGATCGAGTGTTTGTTTTTGTTCTTTTCTAAAAGGGTTGATTTTAATCTTCTGTTAACAATCAACTAGTACAGTAAAGTAAATGAAAGCGGTAAATTTATTACACATGTTTAGGAATGGGGGTACAGTTTATCGAATGGGGATACAACATGATAATTAAATTATATAAGCTTTGAAAGACAAATTGAAAAAAATAAAAGAATTTCCTTGTAAGAAGGTCCAAGAGAAAGCCAAGGGACTCGAAATAAGCAGAAATTAAACTAAAAGAAATGTAGCGTAATGTTTAAGCAATCGTAAAGCAATTCATGTAGGAAACATCCTATTTGATGTTCGTCAACAAGACTTTATGCGCTTAAACAATTTCTGAAGTTAAATTAAATTTTTAACTCTGAAATTGCATCGCATATGTGAAAATTGAAATCAAGCATATTATTACTAACACATCAATATTACAAAATTTACATCAATTCAACATAATCAAAAACATAAAACCAATTTATAACACACACACATTATCCAACAATAAATTTGCATTATTACTGAATTGAAAAAAAAATAAAAATAAAAATCGATTTAAAATAAAATTATATATATATATATATATATATATATATATATATACACGAAATAGAAAATAAAAAGTATATATCAATATGTAAATGAAAGAACCAAGAGAATATATATGTGGTATATAGAAAAAAATAGAATAGTACGTTGTGAACTTACACCGATACCGAATATAATAGTGTATGTATAGAAAGTTCAAAGTAAACAAATATATATATAAAGCTTCATGTCAGTAATATATATATATATATATATATATATATATATATATATATATATATATATATATATATATATATATATATATATATGAAAACTAAAACAAACATTACCATAAAAACAAACATTGTAAAATAAAATTAAAATGAATTTGTTTTGAACTAATAGTAAAAAAAACATGTTCCAAACACTGTTCACTATCTTCTTAAAACAAACAAAATGCAGAATGATCCAAAAATGAAGGATTCAACGAAACGTATCTCTTTCACTCAAACCAACCATATCGTTCATCCTTCACATGTAAAAACAGTCTAAACCGAAAGATGTCGAATTCGATTTCAACACACTAACATAGGGAGCAACAAGCATAACTCAAGGTATTTGAGAAAATGCAGAAATGATACAAGTCTCAAAATAAAACAAAAGATCCATCAGCAGAATCATGAGACCGAACGAAACAAAAGATACACACACAAAAAAAAGTCGATATGACGCACGTATGCTTACAACATTAACTTTAAATATCCGAAAATCCAACGACACATAATTAAATCGAAACTATTTCCATAGCAACACAACAAGCAATCAATATAATTGAATCCAAACTGAAAACAATATCAGAGCAAAATAATGTAAACGAAGTCGAAGAGAAACGATAAGAAAGTTACCGGCATTACATTGTCAACAATGGGGTTGAAGCTTTGTTGTTGCTGGTTGAATAATTAGTGAAATCTAAGTCGAAACAGTTTTGTTATTGCTCTTTGATGCAACTTTTTCTTTTATTTCTCAACTTTGAAACAGGCTGCCCGACCCATCTAAATCCTTGATCGTAGACACAAATTCAAATGCTCATGTTGGCTCTAAAAGAGAGATCAAAGTTGTAACGGTGATGAACTGATTCTTAGATCTCGACCGTTAAATGATGAGGTGAGTTGAAGTTGGTTATGGGTCAAAGAAGCAAGCTTCAATGTTTGTAATGGTTTGAGGTATGTTTGAAGAAGACAAAACTTTAATATGGTAGAGTTAGAGATATTGATGGAGTATGAGCAAGAAGATGATGGTCAACTCTTTCGACCTTCCTTTTGTTCTTTTTCTTTTCCACAGGATTCTTTTTGTATTATTTCTTTGTAGTCCTTACTGTTGATTGGAGGAAGAGGTATTTGTGGTGTAAAAAAAAAGAGAGACGTGGTTTCATGTGGATGGCAGAAAAATGGGGACACGTGACAACAATTGAGTGGGGGATCAAAAGATATTTTTTTGATTTTTTTCTTAAATTAATTTTTCTTTAAAAACTAAAAAAAACTAAAATATTAATAATTTAAAATAAAAATCGAAAATGCAAAATAAAATAAAAATAAAAATTTGGAAAAATCTAATTAATTCCAACGACATTTTGGTTAAGAATAAAAAATAATCGGATAAAAAATAAATAAAAATCGGGCGAAAAATGCCCCAAAAAATAAATTGAATGCATCAAACTTTTCAATGTGAAATAAACTTCTCAGAAACATACAGGTTTCGATCTAATTTTGAAATAAAAATCGACCGGTTAAAAGGCTCAGGCTGATTAAAATGCGACTGAAAAAGTAGTCAAAAAATTAAAATGAGCATGCCAAATTAAAATACACAAATCGTAGATTAATAAAACTGACGTCTGCAAGCTCAATTTTGAAATTTTCCGCCCGATTATTTGACGTACAGTTGAGAAACGATTTGACCGGTCTGTCTGTAGATCCAAGAAATTATTCCAAGCGAAATTTCGAACACTTGTGCGAAACAAAATGCATATTGTGACATATAAAAAATGCAAACGACAAGTGAATGCATTGAATTTCTGATTGAATAATCGTGAACAGACAATCAGATGTAAATGAATCGCCCTTGGACCATTTACCTCTAATTCTCAATCACAATTAAATTCTACCCAGATTCAGATGACAAAAATACTCTTGATTGTCACCTTCTGAACCTCTGAAACAAGATGTAACTGAATGAAAGATGCACTGAGATAGAGAAATCAAGTCTTTCGACTTCTTAACCAACATATTACTGAATGAATGTTATCAAGATTGGTTAAAAATGCTTGAACTCTGACTTTTTATATAAACTCTGATAAATGTTTTTTAACTAATGAAATGCACTACAAAATGGATCGGTTCATGCTATGCTGATGCGAGTGAAAAACTCAGGGTGAAATTTAGGGTATGACACATAGTTCCTGTATTTAAGAAAAATAGCTCTTTAAGAGTATGTATAGATTTTCGTGATCTAAATGCAGCAACTCCTAAAGATGAGTATCCAATGCTTGTGACAGAGATGCTGGTTGACTCAGCTGCAGGCTATGAATATCTTAGCATGCTTGATGGATATTCTAGCTATAACCAGATTTTCATTGCTGAAGAGGATGTTTCCAAAACAGCCTTTCAATGTCCAGGGGCAATAGGCACTTATGAGTGGATAGTTATGTGATGCGGTGTTTCGCAAGTATACGAACGCGTCAGAGTAATATAAAAGATTGTCGAATCCACAGAGACCAAGTGTCAATCTATCGTTATCTATTGTTATGGTGTTTATCAAAGGCAATCAAAATAGGTGTTTTTTAGAGTGTGCAATGAAAAGTAAAGTATTGAAATAATTTTAATTAATAAAGACAAGGTCGAATGTAATTCACGTAATCAATTAATAATCCAAGTACTTGCTAGTAGAGCTACTTATGGGCAGTGTTTCCTACTTTGAAAAGAACTAATTTAACAGGAACTGTCGCTTTCGCATATACAGAACCGAGTTGTACTCCCTAATTAAACCCTCTTATTATCACTTATAAAAAGGCGCACATTGCGTTAGAGTAGTAAACCTATTTTTAAGAAATAGAGTATCTTGACTAAGTTGAAAAGTATTATAACCTGGATTTCTTAACCAAAAGAGGTTCTCCCGAACCAGACTCTAAACTTATAAATGCGTCCGAAAATAGTTTTAAAATCTCTTTTCTTCTTAATGTTAAAATCTCCTAATGAACTAAACAAAGCGCTTTTGCTGTTTTTGAAATAGTTAAAAACAATTAAGTTTAAAAGGACGTTGGACGACTTTCGATCTTACCCAACGGAATTGAAGTGCGGGAAAACTTAAGTTGAAAGTTAAAATAGCCCTTAAGTGTTTCTACGAACAATTGTACGGATTATCGGTTCAATTACGATCCTTACATTCTAACCTTATAAATTTAGCTAGACATGGTAAAGTAAAGTGCATTAAAATAAATAAAAGTAGTCTGAGTGCGGAAAGTAAATAAAAGTAGCGCGAGTGCGTAAAGTAAATAAAAGTAGTGCGAGTGCGAGGAAATAAATAATTTAAAGCGAGTGCGAGAAATAAATGAAAGTAAAGCGAGTGCGAGGAAATAAATAATTTAAAGCGAGTGCGAGAAATAAATAAATTAAAGCGAGTGCGAGAAATAAATAAAGTAAAGCGAGTGCGAGAAAATAAATAAAGTAAAGCGAGTGCGGGAAAATAAATAAGATAAAGACAAGTAATAAAAACCTGCTCCAATCGGAGGGTTGAATAAATTGCAAAGCGGAAATGAAAATGGCGGCAGGATTAACTTCCTTCCAAATTGCTCCAAACTCGATTACAGACTCTATCACAGACTCGATTACACAATTGTGGTAACACTCCAATGCGAAGCGATTACCACTTTATAATAATGAATATATGCCTAAGTGAAACAAAGTTGCTCTGAGTTTGCCTATGCTCTAAGTTTGGATAATTGTAAAAGTGATTTCGAGTTTCTATTTATAAGCAAGTAAAAAGATGGAAATGACAAGGATGCCCTTCAACTTGAAAATGGGAGGGAAAAACTTTCCTCTTGTGGCGCCCGCCACAAGTCCATGGCGCCCGCCACAAGGCCATTTTGAGGCGCCTTAGTGGAAGTAGTGGGGAACGTGGCAGTTGAGGGAAGTTAAGCTTGGACACGTCATGGCAGGGTCTGTGGCGCCAGCCATGAGGTAGGCCACAAGTGCAAAATGCTGAATTTTAGGGTTTTTAGCTCCTTTTCACTCCTTTTCTCGATCAGGGCTCCGATTAAAGTAAAAACCTGAAAACAAAGGAAAACATAGCAATAACACAATAAAATGATAATAAAATAACTAGAATGCATGTGAAATCGGAGTCGAAAATACGGTAAATTTCAGTGTTATCAAACTCTCCCACACTTAAACCTTTGCTTGTCCTCAAGCAAAACATTAAAAAGCTCATAAAAGAAAATTTGTGTAAACGAGTGCTTCAGGTAAAAATTCTAAGTTCAAGTCGGGATGCAGCGATAGGTACTAACTGAGTGAACTAAGGGTATCATGATGACACTAATCCGCAAATAAGGACATAAACTTCATTCCTATATTAACCAACCCATATTATCCCACAATACCTAGGTCTGCCTCTTCATCTCTTTTTGTGTCCTTTTCATTCAGGCGCAATTACATTAAGCCCGTTATCCGTACATGCTTCAAAGTAGAGTGGCCTGTTAGTGATAATGATCTGAGCATGGGATTTCTGGTACATAATTATGTGTAAACCCTTTTATTGGACCCAACTGTAGTTGTGGGGGATCGGATCGTAATCCGCCCTACCGAGTTCAGTACAAGATACCTCTGAACCAACCAACAGTGGGTAAGTTTTTCTTTTTTTTCTTTTTCTTTTTCTTTTTGTAGCAATTTTTTACAATTCTTTGGTTTAAATGACTTTGTGAGGGTCACCTATACCGGAGTTGCCTTTTTGCTTTCTTTTATTTTTTTTGTTTTTCTGGATCATTAACTTATTTGCATCGGTCCCCTACGTAGAGGATGCGTAGGCCGGAGCTGACTGCTGAGATAAACTACTAAGGACTTATACGAAAATAATGATTAAGGCCATGGTATATGGGGTTTCGGGAGTGGTTCCTATATTTACGAAGTCTATGGTGCTAAAACAGATACTGATGTTTCGCAAAGTTCTCCCAAGTCACCGCATCCTTACTCAAAACATGTCTTTAAAACCTGAAAACTTCGGAATAACACTATTTTCTTTTGCAAATTTTTTTTGGTGGGGCTAAAGGTATGGGGAGGTAGGATTGTACTAAAGATATACTGTATTTGGTGACTCGTCAAACTCATGCATTATACTAAAAAGCAAAATAAACAACTAAAAGGAAATAACAATAAATAAACTATCTAAAAATAGCAAAGAAAAACGATAAAGGAAAAACGAGAAAAGCAATAAAGAAAAGACGATAGAGTCTCCTCCCACACTTAAATCGAACATTGTCCCCAATGTTTCGAAATAAGATAAGGGAAGAGTTACCTGATAACCTATTGCTGACCACTAGTGCCCTCGCCATCCTGAGGTGGACGACGGGATCGGGTACGACGACGGTTTCTCTGATCCATCCTCGCCTGCGGGGCATCCTGAGCGGTCCTCACCTCTCGAAGGTTACCCATAATGGAACCTTGAGTGGCTTCAATGAGTGCCATGTGTCTCTGGTGGTAGTGTTGCTGACGGGCTTGTGAATCTGTGATCGTTTGCAGAGACTGTAGAACAGTGTCATAGGACCTGTCTGTCCTCCGCTGCGACTCTTGCATGAAGCTCAGGTTATTCACCAGCTGTTGTTGGATGGTAGAGAGTAGGTCGTCACGCCTTTGCTCTCTAGCCATGTGGTCACTGTAGCACCTCAAATTTGCACCTACCTTTTGCACATACATTTTTCATATTAGGTCATTAACATAACATAGTCCATTGCATAGCATTGCATTGTCCTTTGCCCAAGTGCAAGCCATCAGACAAGATTAGGTCAACTGGTTAGGAGGATCAGTCAAGCAAGCAAGCAAATGCATTCCTCAAGGAAACAAAGCCCTAGGTTTGGGTCAACATGTTTACATGACCTAGGGGTCCTTTTGAAGTGGTTTGGTCAAAGTTTGGGTGCTCAGAAGTCATCAGTCATTGTTCAGTCCACCAGAAACCCTAGAAATTCAACTGTGGTCAACTGTGCCTGAAATCAAGGATTTGAAGGTGGGAGATGGTTTGAAAGGCTTCATTCATGTCCATACAAGTCTCATTTGACACTTCAAAGATCAAGATTGGAGAAAATAAAGTCAGATCAAAAGTTTCCAAAAATAGCAGGTGACCTATAATTGGAAACTGCCAAAAATGGAAAGTTCTTCTCCTCAAATTTACATCATCATACAAGCTTCAAATGAAATTTTGTCCAACATGAAAGTTGAAGATCTTGATCTCACCTTTCCAAAAAGTCCAAGAACACTCATTTCTCATTTGTGGTTGGCAAGTTATGATCAAATCATTGTCAAGAATTTCTGAACTTCAAAGTGAGATAACTTTCAAACCATTTGGCCAATTTGAGTGAGGTTTTTTGCTACAAGTCACATTTGACATGCTCTATCCAAATCCTTCATCATATTTCACCAAAAATCATCCAATCAAAATGGCCTTTTTTAGTGACTTGAATTTAAAAAGGAAGAGGTGAAAAATTGACTTTCAAATTAATCTTTGTCTACACATTCTACCAATTGCAAATGATCAAAAACCATATTTGGGATCTGTTTAGGACCATTTTCGTGCACTGTAGCATGCACCCCCATGCATAATGTTTGATTTAGCAATTTGCACATAACTTTCATTTTGATTAATCCTTGTGTTTTGGCTTAAGTTTAATTAACAAGGTTCATTAACAGTTGGTACATATAGTTAATCATAACAGAAAACACACTGAACATCCACTCTTACTCAGATCTAGATCTAGAAAAGAAAAACTCTCTCATTTTTTCATCTGGATTTTTCTGCAAAGTTTCCTTAGAACAACACCAATTCTTCTTCAATTCATCATCCACGAGCCTTTTGGAAGAGATTTGTGGCCAAGAATCGCAGTTGTTGCGCTGTTTTCTTGAACTGTTAGAAGGAGCTTCGTCCATGGCAGTTCAAATTTGGAGCATCACCAAGCGTTGCTGAGCTAGGATCTTCACTCATTCACCTCCTGGAGCACCAAAGAGCTGCTGTTTCTACATTTCACGGCCAAAGAACTCCAGATTCAACACTGTCGTCACTTGGAGGTAAATTCTCGACCATTGCAGTTCACGAAATTATGCTATGTATTTGATAGATCTTGCATCCATGAGTTCACTGAACTTTATAGTTTTGATTTTCGTTGAGTATTAAGAGAGTTACCATGATTTGAAGTTTCATATGTGAATGTTATTCTGGTCGATTCTTTCATGTTAGCACGAATTAGGACAAACCAATGTTGGATTATTGATGAGCATTAGGAGATGAACACAATGGTATATTGTTTGTTGATTTTGGTTACAAAATGTTCTTGCTGGAAAATCTGGAAAAAATGATGACGAACACGTTCAAAACCCTAATATTTTCATGCCAAACCCGTGTTTGATCTGCTGGACCTCGCTTTGCATGTGTTTCCCGTGTTTTTCCCGATGAAACCAATCCCAGACTGCCACGCGCTTAAGTGAAACGCAGTGTTTCACTTAAGCTGCTCCTTAATTACGAATTTGCCACTGCAGACATTTAAATCATTTTATTTCATTTCCTTTTTCAATTTTTATTTCATTTTGATCTTCAATTTTAGAAAATTCATAAGTCACTCAATATTTGTCCAAATAATGTGGGATTTTTTGTGAAATGCTCCTCATGATCTCTAGTTTTTATGGTGTTTTTTCCAGAATTTATGAACGTGTAGATTTTTAAAATGCCTAGGGTTTGTTCATGTATGTCCAATTTGTGTATGCCATGCCATTTTGCTTGTGAAATAATGATGTTTAATCCAATGAGGCTGAAATTGTTTGTGCTTAAACTAGACATGTTCATGGTTATTTTGGTATAGAGTTTGTAATTTTATCATTGCTGGTTGATGAGATATGATTTTTTGAATAGAGGTGTGACAATTTGTGTCACACCATCCTTGTCTAACTTCATGATTTTAATTACCATGCTTATTGAACTCAAAATGGTCTGGATTTTTGCATGAAGATACTTGTGAATGTTTAAAATGCTTGTGAATTTTTCTGGAATTTTTGAATGCATTTCCTATTTGTTTGGTAATTTCTCCCCTGTTTGACCAATTGTTGACTTCTTGTGAGACATGATTTCATTTGATTTGTGAAATTCTAATGCTTAATTGGATGGACTTGAAATTTGACATGTGAATTGTAGACATCTTAAAGTTTGTCATGGTTTTAGTCCCATTCATTTATCATGTGTTGTTTATGTTTTATGATTAATTTAAGTTGGTGCATGTTTTGATGCTTTGTATGAGTTTGCTTGAACTTGCCTTGACTTTTTGAATTTCATTTACCTACTTCCCTTGATCAAAATGAGCTGAAATTTGGTGTGCTTATCATGTTATGGATGATGTTTGACCATGAATTAGTTGAGGATTTTTTGAAATGTTTGTGATTGGATTTGAGTTGAATCATTCTATTGACTTCTATGAGCTCCTATTCGCATGCTTTGTGCTATTTTGATCATGAAATGATAATGATGAATGATATGAACATGAGACCCATTGGATTTGATTTTTAATTGTTTGATCTTGATTTTGGATAAGTTTCATGTTCTGTTTTGATGATTTGATCTCATTTTGGCCCTAGTCTTGGACTAGTGGTCTGTGCTCTCACTTTTGAGTTGTGTTTCAGGTTAATAGCACAAATGGCCTATGCTTGATGATATGCCTCCATTGGAGTGGACTTGTGACTTGTCTATGGCTAACTTTGACTTTGTTTTGCAGGGTTTGATACTTGAGTTTGAGCCTTAGTGGCTTGCACCTTTGTGCATTGGCTTGTGTTTGTCTGTGTATAGTTAATTGTTAACCATTTGCTGTTTGGTTTTGGTTTGCCTAAGTACTGATTATCTTGGATTGTTTTCAGGTGCTTTAGTTGCTTTAGTTCCATTGAGAACTTGCTTTGCTTTGCTTAAGAGCATTTGCATTGAGGTATAACATCCTAACTCCATGTAGTCTGGAAGACCTGGCCTGTTACTTGGCCAGGCACCTGTCTGAAGTCCTCCTTAAGAGGCAATGTTTGTGTTTGTTTACATTTGTCCTTGTACATACTCAAAGACCTCCTAAGTGAAGAGGCATTGGCAGATAACAGGGATGTGCAATCCATCCCCTGCTATTCTATGTGTCATCTGCTTTGCTCACACCACTGTGTTGACGCATTGTAGATATTAACCCAAGATCATTGTACATTGAGTCAGTGTCATATGTGTAGAAGGGTTCCCACTTTCTGAACCCACACATTCTTGTCTTAAGCTCTCCCAGGCCAGGGATAAGAGCTGTGAAGTCTCATCTTCACTCACCTTTCATCAGCTTCACCCTAACTCTCAATGTTAGGGTTAAGAGCTAACATTACCCTGTTACAGTGGTTTGTTTGTTGAGGTTGATATGACCCCTCGACTAAAACCTAACCTTGATTGAGCCCATTGATTGCATATAGTGTGTGCTATTTGTGCTTGTGTGTTTGTTTTTTTAGCTTGCTTCCTGTGCAAGTTAGGTTTAGTTTGGCTTGCTTCCTGTGCAAGTCATGTTTAGGATAGGCTTGCTCCATGTGCAAGTTAGCTAGAAACCTTAACTTAGGGGTGAATTTGCATGATAACTTCTAGGCTCGAGTCGTAGTCTCCCTAGTTGTGTCTCCCTCTGTTATCTGGTTAGGCTAGTCCTGTGTCCCTCCGTAGGGGAACTACGTCGCCCTGATCCTCATACCAGATGAGGTACGTAGGCAGGAGATGAGTTGATCTCTCTGGGCGCTCTTTTTGTTTTGTGTTGTGTGTGTCAGGAGATGGATGTAAGCCCAGCGATTGGCATTCCGTATCCTCTTGTTGTGTGCTTGGAGTCCGGTATAAGTCCATCAAGTGGCATCTGGTTTCCAGTGTGGGTGTGTTTGGTTCGGAAGCTGATGTAAGTCCAGTGATTGGCATTCGGGTTCCATGTTTGCCCATTTTTGTGTGGAGTTTGACGTAAGCCCAGCGATTGGCAGTCGATTTCCCGTGTTGTTTTGTTTGTGTGCGTGAGCCGAGCTACGAATGCTCTGATTCTTCTTCGTCCAAGAAGATACGTATGCATAGGATGCGACATCCTAGCGAGCATGTGTCGTTTCCCCAGTCCGAACTACTTTGACTCTGATGTCTATGCCTGATAGACTAAGTAGGCCCAGGATGCGATATCCTGCCGAGTCAGTCTTGTTTGTTTTCTCGTGTCTCTTTCAGCCAGTTTGTTTGTTTGTGAGCAGTGTTTTAGCAACCATTTTCCTTCCTATTGTGCGTGGATCCCGTCGAGTACGACGGATGCGTAGGGGTGCTAATACCTTCCCTTCGCATAACCGACTCCCGATCCCATTCTCTTTGGTCGCGAGACCATGCTTTTTCCAGGTTTACTCTGAGCGTTTCCTTTCCCTCTTTTCACTACGCCAAAAAGTGCTTTTGGCAGCACCAAAAAGAAAGCGCTTTTTAAAAAAAGCGCTGTAATAGCTTGAAAAAAAATTCGCCTATGTAAAGAAAGCGCTTTTAAGGTAAAAGCGCTCTTATAGGTCTCCACTTATGAAAGCGCTTTTAAGGTAAAAGCGCTCTTATAGGTCTCAGTCTCACATCTATGAGTTTCACACTTATGAAAGCGCTTTTAAGGTAAAAGCGCTCTTATAGGTCTCATGGGTTTCACACTTATGAAAGCGCTTTTAAGGTAAAAGCGCTCTTATAGGTCTCAGTCTCACACACTTATGAAAGCGCTTTTAAGGTAAAAGCGCTCTTATAGGTCTCATGGGTTTCACACTTATGAAAGCGCTTTTGAGGTAAAAGCGCTCTTATAGGTCTCATGGGTTTCAGACTTATGAAAGCGCTTTTAAGGTAAAAGCGCTCTTATAGGTCTCAGTCTCACATCTATGAAAGCGCTTTCATGGTAAAAGCGCTCTCATAGGTCATTTATAAAAATTATAATAAATCTAATTTAAAAAATAGATAGAATCATGATTACTTTAAAAATTTAATTGAAAATATTGATTTTAAAAATCTTATTTCTTAATAAATCGTGTTTTTATCTTTTAAAAATTAATGTAAAAAAAGGCGAATTCTTAAATACTTATATAATTAATTGAGTACTGTTACCTTCAATAAAAGTTGATTTAAAATATTGATTTGTTTTTCTTAAAAGTAAATATAAAAAGTGACGTACGTTCAATGTTATTGTTTAATTGGACGAGGTATGATATCCAACTAAATCCCAAGTTATCGAAGTGTTCACCGTAAAAATTATCGAACCTGCGTTTGATTAGGGTTTACACTTCGGAACTCTGAATTCTGAGCGGCATGGGAAAGAAGGAGAAGTCGAAAGCCAATGCAAGAGAGCACGAACAAGTCGGCGAAGCAACCGACAATCTCGACGGCGCTTCCACGCCATCACTCGTGTTCAGTAGCGATGATGATGATGACGAAGCCAATCAAGATCTGAGTCTCAGAATCGTTGAAAAGGCCCTACGAGCGCGAGAGGCAAAGCTTGCAACAAACGACGCCGTTTTAAACGACGTTGATTCTTCTCTTGTTTCGCCATCGCAGCAATCTGAATTCAAGGTGATGCAAAGCGACGGCGTTTTGGATGGGTCGAGTGGGATCACTGCTTGGGAAATGATGGAAGAGAAGAAAACGACGAAGCTAATGGTGGACTCTGGGTTTTCAAGTGTACGTCTTATGCTGTGTTTGGTTTCTTCTAATTTCTGAAAAAGTGTTCTATTTTCTTCTGTTTTTATTGATTTTATATAGAATTGAATTTTCTTAGCGTATTTTGATAAATTGGAATAGACACACAAACTACTCCTTTGGAAATCAATTAGATTATGATTGTACTGAAAATGGGAAATTAGTTCAAAAATTGCATTGTATAAGTTTTTAATTTAAGTTTTGAGGTTTTTTAGTTTCTAGGATTTGGGTGAGATACATTGGATATTTTGTAATGCTTTTCTTTTTTCTGTAGGTTATTGTAGCTGCAGATCAAGAGGTGGAAGAGATAATCAAAACTACAGAGAACCGTGAGTCCGTGGATCTGGAAGCAAGTTCGGGTCAGATAGGCGACAATGTGGTTCTGCGAAAGCTGCTTGTGAGTTGATATATTTGATCTGAAATGTGATTGATTGATTTTCAAAATACTGTAAGCTGAGGAATGCTTAGTTGGGTATATCACTTCATGTTTCTTTTCTATCAGCGGGGTCTAAGATATTTTGACCCTCCAGATAGTAGTTGGGGAGCATGCTATAATTGTGGCGAGGAAGGTCATGCTGCTGTAAACTGTACAGAAGCGAAGCGGATGAAACCGTGCTATGTATGTGGTGGTTTGGGACACGTTGCAAAGCAATGTACTAAGGTATGTTTGCTTGCCTATTGGCTTCCGAAGGTTTAAAAGTGTTTATACTGAGATCTGCTTGATGTTTCTGTAGACGAATTGCTATATCTGTAAGAAAGGTGGCCACCGTGCCAAAGATTGTCCAGAGAAGCACATGTCGGCACGTGTTCCTAAAAGCTTAACGGTGTGCTTGAAGTGTGGGAATTCTGGGCATGATATGTTTTCATGCAGGAATGATTATTCACCGGATGATCTCAAGGTTGTTCTTTTCTTTTTTGTCATATATTACAAATTTGCTAGAGGTTTTTGGTTTAGTTTTCATTAGAATAGTGCCTTACATTGGATATGAATGGCTCAGTCAGTGATTCTTTTCTTTCTTTCTTTCTTTCTTCTGTTTGATTAGGAGATTCAATGTTATCTCTGCAAGACATTTGGCCATTTGTGCTGTGTCAATACTGCTGATGCAATACTGGGAGAAATTTCTTGTTACAAATGTGGTCAGATGGGTCATACTGGTTTGGTAAGTTATATTTAATAAATTATATTGTTATTTACGCGCCTTTCCTAATGTTTTTACAAGGGAGATTTTATCTGTCCTTTTGATCAGTGCCAGCTTCCACACAATTACATATTCATAATTTGAGAATAATTTAATAAAAACTAAAAAATATACTGAAAATCTCTTTCAATCACTACCCTTAAATTTCTTGGTGGCATTTATGGTATAACATTAGGAGTGCATATTGAGAACTATAAGCTGAAGTGCTGAACCCTTGAGAACTTGAAGTTAAATGGGTCATTTTATGCATAACTAATTATATGATATTAATAGTTCACAATTAGATATTCCCTAAAATGAATGGATGCTGCATCATAACTAGCAAGTAGCAAATGCATGTACATCTTGTAAGGAAGGACATGGTAAACATGGGAATGAGAACTGAATTGGGACCCGTGAAGATGGTGAATGGACAAATTATCCGGATATGAAGCAATTAGTTGATACGTAAGTGAGACTGTTCTAAATATTCGTGTATATTTATGTGAGATTGTTCTAAATATATGTTTTTATTTTGTTAGATCAATAAAAGTGTTCCGATCTCAAAGACAAGCTCGAGTACCACGTACTAAATCCAGCAACATTACGTGGATAAAAGTGCAGGTACTTTAATTTTCACAATTTTGCTTATAATAGTGATGCTACTTGATAAGAAAAGATAACTATACATTCTTATTTATTTTTCTATGTAGTGTCCTCTACAGCGCAACGGTATCGATTGCGGATACTTTGTAATGAGGTTTATGAGGGAAATCATTAATATGAATCAAATAGAGATTCCAATCACGGTATGGATTTATAACTTAGGATTTGTTTTAATATTTATCGAATATTTCATATTATTTATTACTTTTAACTAAATCATGCATATTATGTTTTGTTATGTAGTACTTTGATGAATACAAGTGTGCTCATTACACGAGACTGCAGTTGGAACAAATCAAGGAGGAATTGTGTCAATATTTTATTGAGAAAAGATTAATTAGTATATAATGGTTTCAAAATAACATGAATACTTTGATGAAGAATGGTTTCTGGTTGGCAAGTGTATAGTTCTTTATATTTTTAACAGATTAGTTATGACTCCAAATAGGCCGTATAACATATTAGTTTTGACTTGTGTATAGTTCTTTATAATTTTAGTGATATCTTTAATTTCATGGATAGATTATGTGTTCATTCTTGTGTTGGTTTGCTTTAAAAAATTACAAATGCTTGAATTATGACTCCAAATGTGTTTAGTGCCTATCTATCCTTGTGTTGGTTTGCTTGAATTATGACTCCAAATGTGTTCATTCTTGTGTTGGTTTAAAAAATTACAAATGCTTGAATTATGACTCCAAATGCTTGAATTAGAGAGGCTTGATTTACAGGTTTATGGGATTATTCCCAAAAAATATTACAGGTTGAAATGGTAGGCTTAAACTGAAGGCAGCGTTTTGTTATTTTACTAGAGGAAAAGACAACGCTTTTTAGTAAAAAGCGCTGCTAAAGGTTGTCAATAGAGAGCGCTTTTTACTAAAAAGCGCTGCTAAAGGTTGTCAATAGAGAGCGCTTTTTAGTAAAAAGCGCTGCTATAGGTTGTCAATAGAGAGCGCTTTTTACTAAAAAGCGCTGCTATAGGTTGTCAATAGAGAGCGCTTTTTAGTAAAAAGCGCTGCTATAGGTGGTATATAGACAACCTTTAAGAGCGCTTTTTACTCAAAAGCGCTGCTAAAGGTTGTCAATAGAGAGCGCTTTTTAGTAAAAAGCGCTCTTAAAGGTTGTCTATATACCACCTTTAGCAGCGCTTTTTACTAAAAAGCGCTCTCTATTGACAACCTTTAGCAGCGCTTTTTAGTAAACAAAAAGCGCTGCTAAAACCTATAGCAGCGCCACCTACGGCAGCGCTTTTAAGCGCTTTTAAAGGCCAAAAAAAGCGCTCTCATAGGTCTTTTTTGGTGTAGTGTTTGGGATAAATAACGCACGGTGGCGGCTCTGTTGTTCTTGTTTTCCCGCCGGTTTTTCGCGTAATGCGACAGCTGGCGACTCTGCTGGGGACCCTAGAGAAGTTGACCTTCTGCTGGTCCATCTTCCCTAAGCGAGTCTCTCCTAGCGCTCTCTAGGTTAGGGTTTTGGTTGCTGTTTGCTGTTATTTATTGCATTCATTATTTATTGTTTGCATTTATGTTTGCATTTATGTTTGCATTCATTCATATTCATTGTTCATCTGGCTGGCTGGTTGTCTGTTTCTCTCTGTGGGGGTGGGAGTTACTTGAGGTAAAAGGCCCAATACCCAGGCCATGAGTGAAATCTAGGATACTTAGGAATAGAGTGATTCATGGGAAGCGGGTGGTATTGCGCCACTTAGCGGAACATTGATATCACGAGCAGTTCAGACCCTGGTGGGATATTATCGTTGCATACTTCGGGTGTGTATATGATGATATTCTGCGAAAGGTTATTTATGCTGCGTTTCTCTCGACCTTACCCTGGCCTAGACGACACCCGTGAGTGGGGAGGGTTTGATCATTATTACAGGTACCGTTGGTGACTTGTGGTCCTGTTGGTGACTTTGGGTTCAGACGACAGTGTCTCAGTTGACTTTGGGTTTCAGATGGATTTGGGGTTCTGAGTTTAAACCGAAGCTTCGATCCTGCGTTCTGAGATGCACCGCCAGCCAGTCGTGTCTGCATCATTTGCATCATAGCATGTTTATTTTCAAAAAAAATACGCAATAAAAAAAAAGAATTGAAAAAAAAATTGAAAAAAAAAGGGAAAAAAAGAAAAAAAAACTAATCTCTGCATGCATATCATTTCTCAGGTACATTCCAGAGCTTGTTCACTGATAGAGATGGCAACGGTCCTAGAGCCGAAGCGGAAGACTTGTTCCTACAGCTTTCATCGTGAGCCTCTGACGCCTCTGATTGAGTTGAGTAGCCTTATGACCAGTGGTAACCAGAAGGGGTTTGTTGACCAGTATGGAGATATTCTGACGCTGTTGAAGATGGTAGTCGACCCCGTGCCGTTGCAGACTCTTCTTCAGTTCTACGACCCAGAGCTTCGTTGCTTCACCTTTCAAGATTATCAGTTGGCGCCTACTCTCGAGGAGTATTCTATTCTGCTGAGTGTCCCGATTCAGCATCAGGTTCCTTTCTTGGACGTGCCCAAGGAGGTCGATTTCAGGGTTATTGCAAGAGCTCTTCATTTGAATGTCACGGAGATCAGTGGTAGTTGGAAGACCAGTGGGGGTGTTGAGGGTTTGCCTTTGAAGTTTCTGTTGAGGGTAGCTAGAGAAGAAGCAGAGAAGGGGAATTGGGAAGCTTTCCATGCCCAACTAGCTGTTATGATCTACGGGATCGTCCTGTTTCCGAGTATGCCCAATTTTGTTGACTATGCTGCAGTCATCATCTTCATTGGAGGAAACCCTGTTCCTACTCTGTTAGCTGACACTTACTATGCTATTCACAGTAGGCATGGTAAGGGTGGAGCTATCAGATGTTGTCTCCCACTTTTGCTCAGATGGTTCATGTCTCTCCTGCCAGTCAGTGGACCTTTTGTGGATGCTCAGAGCACGCATAAGTGGACTCAGAGGGTCATGTCTCTTACTTCATATGATATCAGATGGCAGTCATACCGGATGGACGTGCGAGATGTTGTTATGAGTTGTGGAGAATTCCGGAATGTGCCACTTGTGGGGACTAAGGGTTGCATCAATTACAACCCAATTCTTTCTCTTCGCCAATTAGGGTTTGTAATGAAAGGAAAACCACTTGAGGCTGAGGTAGCTGAAAGTGTGTATTTTGAGAAGCAGAGTGACCCGGATAGATTGGAGCAGATAGGAAGAGCTTGGAAGACTATTGGTGTGAAGGATGGATCTGTCTTAGGGAAGAAGTTTGCCATTGCTATGCCTGATTACACTGATTGGGTCAAGGAGAGAGTGGAAACTTTGTTGTTACCCTACGATAGAATGGAGCCGTTGCAGGAGCAACCACCTTTGATCCTTGCTGAGAGTGTGCCTGCTGAGCACTACAAGCAAGCCCTGATGGAAAATCGCCGGTTGAGAGAGAAGGAGCAAGATACCCAGATGAAGCTGTACAAAGACAAAGCTGATAGGTTGAACTTGGCTCATCAACTCAGAGGAGTGCAGGGAGAGGATGCTAGTAGACTGAGAAGCAAGAAGAGATCCTACGAGGAGATGGAATCCATGTTGGATGCAGAACACCGGGAGTGCTTGAGGCTGCAGAGAGCTGAAGCCAGTTACCAGAAGAAGATCAGAGACCTGGAGAAGCAACTCAGAGACAAAGACATCCAGTTGAAGAAGGAGGTTGACTCGAGACAGGCATTAGAGACCCATCTTGGAGGAGAAGTTGTAGAGCTTAGACGACAACTGAAGGAGAAGATCACCCCTCTACCAGAATGTTCAGAATGCGCCCTGTTGATAGACCAGTGCCAGTACCTGAAGACTCTCATTCTGGAAGACCGTTTGTCTTAGATTATTTCTTTGATGTGTATGTTGAGAATCACCTCCAGGCTTGTTGGATGGGATTCATTGTTGTATTCCGATTGTATGGATCTTTGTTGACTCTGTTGTATGAGCCTGTTGCTCTTATCTGTAGATAAGGTTGTTGGTGTTTCATTTTGTTCTCAGTTATCTTGTATGTTGTTCTCTTGTTGCTGCAGGTTGCCA